>NW_021167076.1:0-102993 GCF_900634415.1 Cottoperca gobio
TAGTACATGTAGTTAAAGTACGTAAAGTAAAAGTCCTGATTGTGTAGTAAATGTAGTTAAAGTACGTAAAGTAAAGTACCTGGATGTGCGTAAATGTAGTTAAAGTACTTAAAGTAAAGTACTGATTGTCCAGTAAATGGAGTTAAAGTACTTAAGTAAAGGTACTGATTGTACATAAATGTAGTTAAAGTACTTAAAGTAAAAGTCGTGTTTAGTAACATGTAGTTAAAGTACTTAAAGTAAAAGTACTGATGGCTACAGTAAATGTTAAGTTAAGTACGTAAAGTAAAGACTGATTGTACAGTAAATGTAGTTAAGTACTTAAAGTAAAGTAATGAGTGACAGTAAAATGTAGTTAAAGGACTTAAGTAAGTAAAGTATGATGTGCTGTAAAATGTAGTTAAAGTACGTAAAGTAAAGTTACTGATGTACAGTAATGTAGTTAAAGTACTTAAAGTAAAGTACTGATTGTACAGTAAATGTAGTTAAAGTACTTAAAGTAAAAGTACTGATTGTGTAGTACATGTAGTTAAAGTACTTAAAGTAAAAGTACTGATTGTACAGTAAATGTAGTTAAAGTACTTAAAGTAAAAGTACTTGTAAGTCTCGTTGCACTCAAGCTTTAAATGAACTGTAAAGTAATTAATATTCTATGCTCAACACTTCCTGTGTGCTTCGTGCTTCCTGTTTCTCTGAGATAATAAAGTGGATCTGAATCAGTTAAAGGTTCAGCTTGTGCGAGATGTTCCTGACACCTGGCAGGTGTGTCGGGGGGGAAGTGTGCACTTCCTCTA
Organism: Cottoperca gobio; assembly: GCF_900634415.1. Lineage (NCBI taxonomy): Eukaryota > Metazoa > Chordata > Actinopteri > Perciformes > Bovichtidae > Cottoperca > Cottoperca gobio. The sequence continues at coordinate 795 of NW_021167076.1, forward strand.
AAGAGAAACGCACACTCACACTCTCTCTCACTCACACACACACACACACACACACACACACACACACACACACACACACACACAGTCAGTCAGTAAGTTGCACTTCCTGTGATCAGAAGCGTGGACAGCAGCAGCTCTCAGGTACGTTTCTCATCTTTCCTCCAACTCAACTAAATAAAACTTTTATTTTCTTTAGATTTGTCGCTTTAATTTAAATGATCGTGTTTAACTTTGGATCCGGTCTTTTGCGTGACCCACATCTTCACAGCATAACCTCGACGTGGATATTTCAGTACCAACTGTTTGTTCTTCGTGTTTGTCAGATTCTTTATACTTGAACTAGAATCAAACACTTAGAGATTTAAAACAATGTTGTGTACAGTATATCTCAAAAGTGAGTACACCCTTTAGATTTTTGCAAATATTCTGTTATTTCCTTTCAGGGGATAACATTATCCTACTGAAACTTTGATATAACTTAAAGTAGTCAGTGTGCTGCTTGAATAACAGTATAGATTTATTGTCCTTTGAAAATTACTCAGTACACAGCTGTTAATGTCTAAACAGCTGGCAACAAAAGTGAGTACACCCCATAGTGAACATGTCTAAATTGTGCCCAAAGTGTCAATATTTTGTGTGACCACCATTGTTATCTAGCACTGCTTTAACCCTCCTGGGCATGGAATTCACCAGAGCTGCACAGGTTGCTTCTGGAATCTTCTTCCACTCCTCCACGACGACATCACGGAGCGCACGGATGTTGGACACCTTGCACTCCTCCACCTTCCTCTTGAGGATGCCCCACATGTGCTCAATTGGGTTTAGGTCTGGAGACATACTTGGCCAGTCCATCACCTTAACCTTCAGCTTCTTCAGCAAGGCCGTTGTCATCTTGGAGGTGTGTTTAGGGTCATTATCATGTTGGAAAACTGCCCTACGGCCCAGTTTCCGAAGAGAGGGGATCATGCTCTGCTGCAGGATGTCACAGTATATATTGGAATTCATGTGTCCCTCAATGAAATGCAGCTCCCCAGTGCCGGCAGCACTCATGCAGCCCCAGACCATGATGCTGCCACCACCATGCTTGACTGTAGGCAAAACACATTTGTCTTGGTACTCCTCACCAGGGTGCCGCCACACACGCCGGACACCATCTGACCCAAACAGGTTTATTTTGGTCTCATCAGACCACAGGACATGGTTCCAGTAACTCATGTTCTTGGATTCATTGTCTTCAGCAAACTGTTTGCGGGCTTTCTTATGCATCGGTTTCAGAAGGGGCTTCTGTCTGGGGCGACGGCCATACAAACCGATTTGATGCAGTGTGCGGCGTATGGTCTGGGCACTGACAGGCTGACATCCCACTTCTGCAACCTCTGCAGCAATGCTGGAAGCACTCGCACGTCTATTTTTGGAAACCAACCTCTGGATATGACGCTGAGCACGTGGACTCAACTTCTTTGGTCGACCCTGGCGAGGCCTGTTCCGAGTGGAACCTGTCCTGGAAAACCGCTGTATGATCTTAGCCACTGTGCTGCAACTCATTTTCATGGTGTTGGCAATCTTCTTATAGCCAAGGCCATCTTTGTGAAGCGCAATAATCCTTTTTTTCAGCCGCTCAGAGAGTTCCTTGCCATGAGGTGCCATGTTGTCCAGCATTCAGAGAGAATTGTGCCCAAAACACCAAATTTAACAGCCCTGCTTATCATTTACACCTGAATCCTTGTAACACTAACGAGTCACATGACACCAGGGCGGGAAAACAACATCATTGGGCACAATTAGGACATGTTCACTATGGGGTGTACTCACTTTTGTTGCCAGCTGTTTAGACATTAACAGCTGTGTACTGAGTAATTTTCAAAGGACAATAAATCTATACTGTTATTCAAGCAGCACACTGACTACTTTAAGTTATATCAAAGTTTCAGTAGGATAATGTTATCCCCTGAAAGGATATAACAGAATATTTGCAAAAATCTAAAGGGTGTACTCACTTTTGAGATATACTGTATATACTAAAGCCCCCTCAGCCATTTATTAATTACTATTTATTACTTTATTATTATGTACTCTCTTTATTATCATTAGAATTATTATGTATTCACTTATTATTATTATTATTATTATTATTATTATTATTATTAAGTATTCTCTTTATTATTATTATTATTAAGTATTCTATTTATTATTATTATTATTATTATTAAGTATTCTCTTTATTATTATTATTATTATTATTAAGTATTCTCTTTATTATTATTATTATTATTATTAAGTATTCTCTTTATTATTATTATTATTATTATTATTATTAAGTATTCTCTTTATTATTATTATTATTATTATTAATAAGTATTCTCTTTATTATTATTATTATTATTAATAAGTATTCTCTTTATTATTATTATTATTAATAAGTATTCTCTTTATTATTATTATTATTATTATTAAGTATTCTCTTTATTATTATTATTATTATTAATAAGTATTCTCTTTATTATTATTATTATTAATAAGTATTCTCTTTATTATTATTATTATTATTAATAAGTATTCTCTTTATTATTATTATTATTATTAAGTATTCTCTTTATTATTATTATTATTATTAAGTATTCTCTTTATTATTATTATTATTATTATGTATTCTATTTATTATAATTAATATGTATTTATGTACTTATTTATTCTTACCATTTATTTACCTTTTGTATTTTATTTATTTCTCCTCCTTTCACACACGTTCCTCTGGTCAGTTATTTATATATAAAACATGATTATATGACTTTCATACAAACACTCACTAACAAACACAACGACACCTCTGTGTGTGATGTGTCCTGTTTGTACTACGTACTGATACCAAATATAAATAATTCTACGCAGTACAACAGTTCAGAGTTCAGCTCTTGTAAATGTCTTGTTCTGCTGCAGTTTGAATCATCGACGCAGCGGAGATGTGGCGCTCGCTGCTGCCCCTGCTGGTCAGTCTGAGTCCTGCGCTTCTGCTCCTGCTACAGCTTCCTGACTACACCACCACACAGGAAGCACACTGGCAGGACTACAAATATGGCCACCAACTAGGCAAAAAGAATTTCTGCACCTGGAAATGTCTCCTGTTCACGCTGCAGTGGCCCGGAGCTTTCTGCCAGGTGAGCTTCATCGTCACTACTGTAAAGATGGCCGACGACATGGAGGCGTCCTCATTAGTTCGAGCAGCGAGAAGAAGGAGAGGAGGCAGGAATGACAGGAAGGAGGACGCTGGAAAGGAAATGAGGGTTCTAAAGGAGAGAAGGAAGAATGAAGGGGTAACAAAGGAAGTGAGGATGTATGGAAGGAAAGAAGGATGGTATGAGGTAGGAAATGAAAGGAGGAGCTAGGGAAGGAAATGAGGAGCTTCTAAAGGAGAGAAGAGAGAAAAAAGAGGGGGCAACATGACATGACATTACATTACATTCAGCAGACGCTCTTATCCAGAGACTGACAGTGAACTCAGTACAGGGAGTCTCCTGGAGCAGCTCAGGGTTAAGTGCCTTGCTCAGGGGTACACTGGTGGCAGCCTGGTGTTGAACTCCCGACCTTCTAGTGTTTTGTTCAGAAGGCGTACCAGTAGACCACTAGGCCCCACCCTTAAGTTAAGGAACAAAGTTAAGGAGGGGGAAGGGAAGACGCTGAAACAGATTCCTTGATGTTGGTGAATTTAATCTGTTAATAACTGCTGAGGATCTCCTGTCTCTCTGCCTGTCTGTCTGTCTGCCTGTCTCTCTGCCTGTCTCTCTGTCTGTCTGTCTGTCTCTCTGTCTGCCTGTCTGTCTGTCTCTCTGTCTGTCTCTCTGTTTCTCTGCCTGTCTCTCTGCCTGTCTGTCTGTCTGTCTGTTTCTCTGCCTGCCTGCCTGTCTCTCTGTCTGTCTGTCTGTCTCTCTGCCTGTCTCTCTGTCTGCCTGTCTGTCTGTCTCTCTGTCTGTCTGTCTCTCTCTCTGTCTGTCTGTCTGTCTCTCTGTTTCTCTGCCTGTCTCTCTGCCTGTCTCTCTGCCTGTCTCTCTGCCTGTCGCTCTGTCTGTCTGTCTGTCTGTTTCTCTGCCTGCCTGTCTGTCTGTCTGCCTGTCTCTCTGTCTGCCTGTCTGTCTGTCTCTCTGTCTGTCTGTCTCTCTCTCTGTCTGTCTGTCTGTCTGTCTCTCTGTTTCTCTGCCTGTCTCTCTGCCTGTCTCTCTGCCTGTCGCTCTGCCTGTCGCTCTGTCTGTCTGTCTGTCTGTTTCTCTGCCTGCCTGTCTGTCTGCAGTCTCTGGATGACCCGTCTCTCTGCACGATTCCTCCGGATGTCAACAACTGGACGATTCACGGTCTGTGGTAAATATCTGACCTCCTGCGGAACTTCATTCACGTTTAATGTCGCAGCTCGTGTTCAGTGAAACACGTGTAGCGGATATCTGCGTAACAATAAGTACACGCGCCTGTGTTTCTACCTGCAGGCCTGTTCAAGTGATGAACTGCTGTAACTGCTGGCCCATGTTTGAGTCTGACGTGCAGGTGAGTCCTGCATCAGCTGCGTACCTGAGACTCACCTGATGAATGTGAAGCTGATCTGAGCTCTGTCCTCCAGGATCTGCAGGCGGAGCTGACTGAACACTGGCCGTCGCTGCTGAAGACTCAGCCCTGCTTCCACTTCTGGTACCAGATGTTCAAAACATTCATTAAAGTCCCTCTGACAGCATTTACTGCTCATTTATACTTTAAGTACTTTAATCTGTCAGAGTGTGTGTGTGTGTGTGTGTGTGTGTGTGTGTGTGTGTGTCAGGAGAGACGAGTGGCAGAAACACGGTGTGTGTGCAGCGTGTGTGGAAGGGATGAACTCTCCGCTCAGATACTTCCAGATCTGCCTCAAACTACGACGACAGTTTGATATCCACACGTTAGTACACACACACACACACACACACACACACACACACACGAGATATGAGTTTTGGTGAATCTGACCTGTGTGTGTGTGTGTGTGTGTGTGTAGGCTGCTGGAGGACGCTGGTGTCACTCCGTCCTGTGAACGATCCTACAAGGTGACGACACTTTGAAGATATTTGCTGTTAAAATCATTTTATTTGACTTTATAGCTACAGCTGTGCACAGAGAGCATCATGGGTAATGTACGGTGGCCCTGAGAGCTCAACAAGCTGCAAATACAGGAAACAACTTCCTGAGTTCTTATGACTTTAATATGCTCTTTTATGCTATAATATAACGTTTAGTATTTTTTTAAATTACATTATTATCATTTATCATGTTTATGATGTTTTGTGATTATTATGACAAATGTACATTTTGAAAACAAGGTACAAAATGAAGCATTTAAGACTCTTTAATGTGTGTGTGTGTGTGTGTGTGTGTGTTACATGACGTCCCTGTGTTGTGGAGCTGGTGGAGGTCCGTCAGGTTCTGGCTGAACACTTCGGAGACAAACTTCAGATCCAGTGCGTCACAGACGTCAAGGTCAGATGTTCATCCTGCTCTTGTTTTATATCTGTCGGTTGGACGGAGAGTTGAGCAGCTGCACACCGTCAAAAACAAGTCCCACATTCTCATCTGATCACACACACACACACACACACACACACACACAGGTTTGTTTCCTCACCGTCTCTTCGTGGCTCGTTCGTTACGTTTCTTCTGGATGATGTCGTCTTTCTGCTGAATCATTTCACAGCTAATACGATGAAAGTCTTTTTTAAATCATTAAAGTCATAAAACGTTAAAATGAATCGTACAGTCACAGCAGGTTATGTCATGAGAACGCTGTACATCAGCATACTGTAGTCTTCACCCTCCCCCCTCTCCCCCCCAGGACAGAGAGGTGTGGTTTCAGGTGAAGATCCCGCTGTCTCACAACCTGACTGTCGGCTGTGATCACGCCGAAGCAGGATGGGACTCCTCCCACGGGCATCCCTGCCCCCCCGAGGAGCCTTTCTACTACTTCCCCATAGACCACCAGCGGCCACAGCAGCCCTGCGGCTGACGCAGCCCCCCCCCACCACCAGCAGCCCTGCGGCTGACACAATGTACATTCTACATGTGAAACACCGTGTTGCCTCGCTCTCCTGTTGGACTTTCCTTTCTTCCAAAACCTTCCAACCCCCCCCCCCCCCGCATTTTGGAAATGATTCAATCTTTCTTTTTTCAATAAATGTTGACTTTTGGACTTTAAACGTTGCAGTTATTGGAAATGTTTTTATCACAGGAGTATGAAACAATCCTAACAGCATAATAATATTATTATTATTAATATTATTATTATTAATAATATAATAATAATAATATTATTATTTAATATATTAATAATTCTATTAATATTAATAAGACTATTATATTAATATAATTATTAATAATAATATTATTAATACCAATTATAATATATTAAGAATATTATAATTAGAAATATTATTAGTAATACTAATTATATTAAATATAATTATATAATACTAATTATATTCTAAATTAATTATTAATAATATAATTATTATTATTAAGACCAAGTATATAATATTAATAATATTATAATTAGAAATATTATTATGAATACTAATTTATATTAGAATATAATTATAATAATATATTTTATAATAATATTAATATTATTATTAATACTAATTATAATATTATAATATTATTATTAATACTAATTATATAAATAATAATTATAAAATATTAATAATAATTTAATAACTATTAAGAATAATAATCATAATAATATTAATAGTATTAAATTATTAATAATAAGCATAATATAAATCACAACGCAGACGACGTGCACTGGTTCACAGTTTATTGACATGTTACACTTTAACTCTCCACCAAGAAACCAACCAAAGTACTGAAGAACATTCAGAAAGCACTAAAACAGATCCGGACCAGACTAGTGAGAATACAGAACGCTAACAAAAAATAAAAAAATAAAAGCGGTCAGAGGAGAGAGAGAGCTGCGGCACACGGAGCCACGCAGAGCGTGAGGGGAACATGATTCCTCCTCTAACCAGCTGAGAGTGTGTGTGTGTGTGTGGCTCTTTACACAACCTAAACACACGTGGTGTGTGCCTCTCCCACCTCTCTGTGTGTCTCTGTGCTCCAGTCCCTCTCCCTCCCTCTCTCAGTGCTCCAGGCGGCCCAGGAACCTCAGGTTGAGGATCTTCAGCTGGTCGTCCAGCTCCATGCGGACGATGCCGTCGTCTCCGTCGATACTGAGCAGGATCCCCGTCGCCTCGCGGTCCTCGCCCAGGATCACCTTCACCTGCACACACGGCCACAGGAAGTCGCTTTTTAACGTTTGTTCCAAAGAGCCTGAACGTCACGTGAACGTCACGTGAACGTCACGTGACCGTGTTTGCATCAGAGATCCACAGACGTGAGTGGAGAGAGTTTGTTGCTCAAAACCAGATTATTTAATCAGCAGAAACTTCTGCTGATTGTAACTTTCTATCAATTTGTGATGAATTATACAATCTTTGACCCTTTAAGGTTCTTCACAAGACGCTTCTGGCTTCTCTTCGTTATATAATAAGTGCAAATATAAACTCTGGATTAAAGACGGGAATGAAATCTGCAGGTGAAGGATGACGAGGCGCCGCTGGTAGTTACCTTGTTGTTCTTGGTGGGAGTGATGGGCTCCAGGTGGTCGCTGCTGATACTGACCACCTTCTCCGACTCCTGCATGAACACTGAACACATCCCGCCCTGCACACACACACACACACACACACACTATTAATTTCTAACATCACAGAAACATAAATGTGCTTCTTAAAGAAACTTCACATATTTTGTGTTTATGTCCAGTTCGTAATTTATTATATATCTCATAATTAATTAAATTAAAAAATATATATATATAATAAGTATAGATAAGAAGTAATAAATTAATAGATAATATATATATGAAGAGGATGTAATTGATTTAGGATATTATAAAGAGGAGTAAATTTATTAATATTATATTAAAGAATAATATAATAGTATATATAGAGATATATAGTATGTTTTAGAGATATTGTAAGAATAGTAATAATTTTATTATATATAGTAAATATATATATATAATATATATAATATATATATATATATATTATATATAGAGTAATATATAATATATATATATATACTATATATACTTATATTTTATAGATATATATAATACCTCTACTACTTACTATATATAATCTACTATATCATATCCTCTCTCTATACATTCTCTCTCTCTTCTTAGAGAATATTATAGATATAATATATATATATATAAAATGATAGATACATCTATATATTATTATATATATATATATATATATATATTATATATTCATTATATTATTTAGGAACACGAGTGAGCCGCGTTTCAACTATAGACGGAATCGGAGTTTCGGGCTTCCGGTGGAATAGCAATGGCATGCTGGGGTGGCGGGCGTAGTTCGAACAGTGAGCACCAACTCTACAAGGGCCCCCCCGGCCATATTGGATTTTCTTCTTCTGCGTGTTTTACATTGTGTTTGGCCTAGTTGTTAGTGTGTGATCATCGCTTTTCTAGTTCTGGGAATTAGGACACATGTGTGTGTGAACAGGATGTTCAAACTGTGGGAGAGAAAGGATAAATATAACTGGGCCAGAAATCTCATTGCGAGCTTCACGATGTAAAACATTGCGACTGCAAGCCCCCGTTCAAACTATTTCCATTTCCAACCGCACTAACAAACAAAGACAGAAGGCTAGCACGGACCACAGCTGTAAAGAGACAGGATTACAATGGGAAGTCTTGGGAGCCCAAGAGATCTTCATTTCATGCAAGGAAACCAACAAATGAATCCCTGATCCTGAACTCGACCTGGGGTGTGTCGTCTATCTACTATTTATATATTGACAAATGTACTTTCTATATATTGAGTTTTATAATAATGAACAAACACAAGTTAGGTATATATTTATAATAGCTTACCCTGCAACACAACTGCAATAAGCACTTATGATATCGCCAGTTTTCTTGACTGTGCAGATCCATGCTGAATGTGTCGTGTGGGAAGTTTCATTGAATGAGAACATTTAGCTTTCAAAAAGCAAAACTCAGAATCTGCAAGAGGATTGAAAGATATTTGTCTAAATGATTTGCCTTCTTTGTATTCTTTCAAAGTTCGTTTATGAAACTCGACATGGTTCCCTGGTGGTCAGACATTAAACATAATGTTATATCGCTGAGGTATATCGGCAGCCAAGAAGTCATGCTGTTGTTTTCATTGACCCGGCCATCCTGCAGTCTCAAGGGATCAGGCACTGAAACGCCACTCGGCATAACCAAAAGCTTCGTCTTTTCTTTTTCTGTGATTGAAAGTCTTTCGTTAGCTGTTGGTTGCTCCTCACTGCCCGTCTCTGATGCAGCGAACACCCTGATGTAGCAAACACCCTGATGTAGCGAACACCCTGATGCAGCAAACACCCTGATGCAGCAAACACCCTGATGCAGCAAACACCCTGATGTAGCGAACACCCTGATGCAGCAAACACCCTGATGCAGCAAACACCCTGATGTAGCAAACACCCTGATGTAGCGAACACCCTGATGCAGCAAACACCCTGATGCAGCAAACACCCTGATGTAGCAAACACCCTGATGTAGCGAACACCCTGATGCAGCAAACACCCTGATGCAGCAAACACCCTGATGTAGCGAACACCCTGATGCAGCAACACCCTGATGTAGCAAACACCCTGATGTAGCAAACACCCTGATGTAGCAAACACCCTGATGTAGCGAACACCCTGATGGCAGCAAACACCCTGATGTAGCAAACACCCTGATGCAGCAAACACCCTGATGCAGCAAACACCCTGATGTAGCAAACACCCTGATGTAGCAAACACCCTGATGCAGCAAACACCCTGATGTAGCAAACACCCTGATGCAGCAAACACCCTGATGTAGCAAACACCCTGATGCAGCAAACACCCTGATGTAGCAAACACCCTGATGTAGCAAACACCCTGATGTAGCAAACAACCCTGATGTAGCAAACACCCTGATGCAGCAAACACCCTGATGTAGCAAACACCCTGATGTAGCAACACACCCTGATGTAGCAAACACCCACCTGATGTAGCAAACACCCTGATGCAGCAAACACCCTGATGTAGCAAACACCCTGATGCAGCAAACACCCTGATGTAGCAAACACCCTGATGTAGCAAACACCCTGATGCAGCAAACACCCTGATGTAGCAAACACCCTGATGCAGCAAACACCCTGATGCAGCAAACACCCTGATGTAGCAAACACCCTGATGCAGCAAACACCCTGATGTAGCAAACACCCTGATGCAGCAAACACCCTGATGTAGCAAACACCCTGATGCAGCAAACACCCTGATGTAGCAAACACCCTGATGCAGCAAACACCCTGATGCAGCAAACACCCTGATGCAGCAAACACCCTGATGCAGCGAACACCCTGATGTAGCAAACACCCTGATGTAGCAAACACCCTGATGTAGCAAACACCCTGATGCAGCAAACACCCTGATGCAGCGAACACCCTGATGTAGCAAACACCCTGATGTAGCAAACACCCTGATGTAGCAAACACCCTGATGTAGCAAACACCCTGATGCAGCAAACACCCTGATGCAGCGAAACACCCTGATGTAGCAAACACCCTGATGTAGCAAACACCCTGATGTAGCAAACACCCTGATGCTAGCGAACACCCTGATGTAGCAAACACCCTGATGTAGCAAACACCCTGATGCAGCAAACACCCGGGCAATAAGCTCCAGTTTTGTTCCTGAAACCTTTAAATCAAAGCTTCGACTTTCCTCCTCTGAACCTCATCATAAGAGACTCAGAAGTCATCGTAGAGCAGTAGCTTTGTTTACAACACGCTCGAAGAATAAATACAATAAAAACACGTAGAGAAGAAATCCAATATGGCGGCCCTTGTAGAGTTGGTGCCACCCCAGCATGCATTGCGATTCCACCGGAAGCCCGAAACTCCGATTCCGTCTATTAACGAGGACGGCGAGTAACTAGCACATCACTGCACTGATCTCCGACACTAAGGCTGCACGATATTAACGTTTAAAAAGGCTTCGCTCATAGAAAGCGGCTGCATATGAAACTCTGCGCTTCCTGATCCGCAGGCCACCAGGGGGCGCTACGGACGTTTTGCGCTGCCGGTGAAAAGCGTTCTTGAATGTTTAGGCTGAAGTTAGAGAAGAAGAGAAGGCTCCGACATCAGAGAACATTTAGATTCTAACATTACAACTGAAAACAGTTTGTAAATAATATTCATTCATTTTCAGGGACAAAATATTTTTGGGGTAAATCGAGGGTTAATATTGTGTGTGTGTGTGTGTGTGTGTGTGTGTGTGTGTGTGTGTGTGTGTGTGTGTGTGTGTGTGTGTTACCGTGACGCTCCGGATGACCCCGGTCTGCCCCATCAGGTCCATGAAGGAGTCTTTGACCCGGACCAGGATGTCGGTGGTCACCCAGTCGCTGCTGCCCTGCTCTATGTTGGAGCCGGGGGTGTGAGGGTTGTACCCTCCAGGAGAGGGCGCTCCGGGCGTCATGGGGCTGTAGCCCACAGGACTGGGACTCGGACTGGCCTGTGGGAGCAACAAGAGGCGCTGTTGGTGGGGGGGAGAGACTAGGAAGGTCAAACTGTCATCAGCTCGCGTTTTACGTTCTGACCTTTCACAATAAAAGCCCAACATGCTGAGAGGCGACTCAACAGAACAGTTGGCGGTTCTGCTCACTGATCTGTGCAGCGATGGAACCTTCTCTAACGTGTGAACACACGGCGGAACAATAACTCACTCCAGCCGTTAGCTACGACGTAGTTCTGGTATTCTAACAAAACCCAAATGATGTATTAAAATATAAAAAGATGGACCTGACAACTTCTCAGACAGAGGTGGATCATCAAGTGTTTGTGAAGACGCACTGAACCGACACTGTTGAGACATTTCTAACGTTTACTTCGACATTGTTCTGATTCCACAGTCCTACCTGATAAGCCATGGGGGAGGGAGTCGGGTGGTAGCTGGCTGGTGAGTGTGTGTTCTGGTATCCGACCGGTGACGGCGCCACCTGGTGGTAGCTCTGAGGACTGGGACTGGGCTGGTAGGAGCCTTGAGGGGAGGGGGCCGCGTAGGGAGAATACTGCTCTGTGTTATACCTACACACAGAAATACAGAGTGGTCAGTCAGCAGCAGTGCATCATGGGGGTTCTTCTCTCTCTGATTCAAAGGTTAAACATCAGAGTTCCTCCTGCACGCTGTTCGGCTGCCGCTAACATCTGTCAGCTTGTTTCTCTGAGAACTTCAGATCCAGACGTTCAGAGTTAAAAACACCAGGATGTAGAAAGCGTCTTTCAACATTATATTCCAAAAAAGGACAAAAGTTGTTTTCCTGCTCTGAACAACATGTAGAGCATGGTGCACAAGAGCTCCAGAGTTTAGTCAGAGCCCAAACATAACATTTAAAACTATATGTGTGTTGACACTCACATAGCAGGCGTGCCCGGCGTCTGAGGGTTGTACTGAGGGTTGACCTGCGGCGAGGGGACTTCTGGGTAACCCGGGGTCTGAGGGTTGGGTGTCCCCCCGTAGCCCTGAGGGGACGGGGAGGGCTCGTCGTCGTAGCCAAAGTCGTACTCCTCATCATTCCTGCAGAGAGGACGCAACAAAAAGGAAACATTTACAAATAAACAACATGAAAAAGGTACACACTTAAAACACTGTGTGTGTGTGTGTGTGTGTGTGTGTGTGTGTGTGTGTGTGACCTGGAAGGTGTGTTGGGGTTGCTGGGGTCCCAGGCTCCACTCTGACCCGGCGTCCTGCTCCCATCATGCAGTGGGGTCTGAGAGCCGTAGTGAGGCGTACGGCTTCCTGCTGGAGGGAAAAACATCGAGCGATCAGAAACGTTTCCTGTCGCCTCGTGGACGAGACGTCGACTCTTCATTACGTCACAAAGTGAAGACTGTCGTTGTTTCTAATGGGAATAAAACAGCTGCTGCACAACACGGTCAACACTGTTACACAAACACTCATACTAAATAAAGTCAGTGTGTTGAAATCTGCAGACAGACAGACACACAGACAGACAGGCAGACAGGCAGACACACAGGCAGACAGACAGGCAGGCAGACACACACACAGACAGACACACAGACAGACACACAGACAGACACACAGGCAGACACACACACAGACAGACACACAGGCAGACACACACACAGACAGACACACAGACAGACAGACACGCAGACAGACACGCAGACAGACAGGCAGACACACAGGCAGACACACAGGCAGACACACAGACAGACACACAGACAGGCAGACAGACAGACACACAGACAGACAGGCAGGCAGACACACAGGCAGACACACAGACAGACACACAGACAGGCAGACAGACAGACACACAGACAGACAGGCAGGCAGACACACAGGCAGACACACAGGCAGACACACAGACAGACACACAGACAGGCAGACAGACAGACACACAGACAGACAGGCAGGCAGACACACAGGCAGACACACAGACAGACACACAGACAGACACACAGACAGGCAGGCAGACACACAGACAGACACACAGACAGACAGGCAGACACAACTGTAAATAAATATAATAATGAGATTAAAACACACGAGAACAGCTGTGCGCTGCACACTGAGGGTCTCACCTTCATGTATCGGCGTCTGAGAGCCGTACATGGGCGTTCTGGAACCCGTGCCGTACATGGGGGTCTGGGAGCCGTACATGGGCGTACGCCCGTGGGTGGAGGTCATTCCACTGTGTCTCTTAGCTCCCCTGGTGCATGATGGGAGAGGGTGAGAGGGTTAATGTACGGGAAGACTGAACGTAGATACACAGGAACACTAACTCATTGCCCTGAGAGAGAAACATAAAGAGAAGATCTCTCCTCCAGGACACCCTCACAGCAGACACTGCGTGTACGTACATGGTGGTTAGTCGCTGTCGGTCTACAGAGATGGTCTGACACGTGGCGTGCAGCTCCACTCTGGCTGTGGACTCTGTTGCATCCTTCACCACCCCAATGTATCCTGGGAAATGTAGGAAAGTTCATCAGCATCGTCATTTAAAAGAACAACAAGGAGGAAGACGGAACTACATATTTTAAACATCATCGGTCTAAAGAAAGGATTTGATTTGTTATTGTGGTTAACGGCTCCTAATACTCAAATGTGTGTGTGAGTGTGTGTGTGTGTGTGTGTGTGTGTTTTTGAGGCTAAACACCAACAATAGAATATTTGTTTTGATAAAAACACGTGAATTCTTCTTTCTATATATGTTGGATAACTCTGGAGTTATTGGAAATGTTTGCATCACACAAACCTGCTGGAATCTAATAATAATAATAATAATAAACATAATAACATCATAATCATAATAATAAACATCATAATCATAATAATAATCATAATAATAAACATAATAATCATAATCATAATAATAATAATAAACATAATAACATCATAATCATAATATAATCATAATAATAAACATAATAATCATAATCATAATCATAATAATCATAAACATCATAATAATAATCATCATAATAATAATCATCATAATAATAATAATAATCATAATAATAAACATAATAATCATAATAATAATCATAATAATAATAATAATAAACATCATAATCATAATAATAATAATAATAATAATAATAATCATCATAATAATAATCATAATAATAATCATAATAATAATAATAATAAACATCATAATCATAATAATAATAATAATAATATCATCATAATAATAATCATAATAATAATCATAATAATAATCATAATAATAATCATAATAATAATAAACATCATAATAATCATAATAATAATAATCATAATAATAATCATCATAATAATAATATCATATAATAATAATAATCATCATAATAATAATCATAATAATAATCATAATCATCATAATAATAATCATAATAATAATCATAATAATAATAAACAGAAGAAGAACAGCAGAAGAAGAAGACGAAGCCAGAAGAGAGAAGCAGCAGCAAGAAGAAGAGAAGCAGAAGACAAGAAGAAGCAGAAGAAGAAGCAGCAGCAGAAGAAGAAGAAGAGCAGAAGAAGAAGAGCAGAAGAAGAAGCAGCAGAAGCAGAAAGAAGAGCAGCCAAGGCAGAAGAAGCAGAAGAGAAGCAGCAGAAGAAGAAGCAGCAGCAGAAGCAGCAGCAGCAGCAGCAGCAGAAGAAGCAGCAGAAGAAGCAGAAGAAAGCAGAGAAGAAGAAGAGCAGCAGAAGAAGAAGCAGCAGAATGGAAGCAGCAGAAAGAAGCAGCAGCAGAAGAAGAAGAAGAAGGGGGCCAGAAGAAGCAGCAGAAGAGAAGAAGAAGAAACAGGCAGAAGAAGAAGGCGAAGAAGAGCAGAGGAAGAAGGCGACGAAGAAGCAGAAGAAAGGAAGAAGAAGAAGGAAGCGCAGCAGCAGAAGAAGAAGCAGCAGAAGAAGAAGGCGAGAGAAGAAGCAGAAGAGGCAGAAGAAGAAGGAAGAAGAAGAGGCAGAAGAAGAAGGAAGAAGAAGAAGCAGCATAAGAGCAGAAGAAGAATGCTGAAGAAGAAGAAGGGGCCAGAATAGAGAAGGAAGAGGCGAAGAAGAAGCAGAAGAAGAGAATACAGAAGAAGCAGCAGAAGAGGCAGAGAAGAAGAAGAATCAGAAGAGCAGAAGAAGAATTCTAAGAAGAAGCAGAGAAGAGTAAGAAGAAGAAGCAAGCAGAAGCGCAGAGAAGAAGGCGAAGAAGAAGCAGAAGAAGAAGAAGGCAAAGAAGAGAAGAAGAAGGAAGAAGAAAAGAAAGAAGAAGAGCAGAAGAAGAAGGCGGAAGAAGAAGCAGGAATAAGCAGAAGAAGAAGAAGCAGAAGAGACTAAGAAGAAGATAATTCTAATAATAATCATATAATATTAATAATAATACATCATAATATCATAATAATATTCTAATAATAATCATAATATCATAATAATAATTCTAATAATAATCATAATATATTAATAATAATAATCATCATAATATCATAATAATAATTATAATAATAATCATAATATCATAATAATAATTCTAATAATAATCATAATAATATTAATAATAATAATCATCATCATCATATTAATAATAATAATCATCATCATATTAATAATAATCATCATCATCATCATCATCATCATCATCATAATAATATATTAGTGCGGCCGACACACAAACACTTTCATCACAATGAACAGAAGAGATGCTGCTCTGGTTCCTTCAGTCTCACCTTTGTAAGGCCCCTGAGAGATGCGGACCGTCTGACCAATCAGCTCGTTGTCTCTTCTTCCTCTGCCCCGCCCCATTCCTCCTCCTCCTCCCCCCCCTCCCCCCTCCTCCTCCCCCTCTCTGTGGAGAACCTGCAGGACGACAGAAGCACAGACTCAGCACAACAACCAGACTCTTGGAGATTAAGACAGCTAAGTATTGAAGTCTCCAAACACTCAACACACCTGAAGTCCTTTATACACTCTTAAACTCTTAAACTCTTAAACTCTTAAGCTCATTTGTGTTTCTATTTGAGATTTAAATATCCAAGAAATTGAACTTAAATTTGAAATTTATATAATTTGTTTTGTTCAGTTTACTTTCATATAAAGAACAAAACCAGGAAGTGTTTGTGATTCACAGAGAACGATTCTCAGGATACAAACATTCAGCTCAACTTCTATAAGTCTACAGGACTCCACCTCCATCACCTCCACACCTACACCACCTCCATCACCTACACACCTCCATCACCTACATCACCTACACCATCTCCATCACCTACACCACCTCCATCACCTCCATCACCTACACCACCTCCATCACCTCCACACCTCCATCACCTACACCACCTCCATCACCTACACCATCTCCATCACCTACACCACCTCCATCACCTCCATCACCTACACCACCTCCATCAGCCATGATCTTAGAAAGTCTTGTTGAACGCTAATATAAAGACAGATAACCCAACAGAGCAGCAGGACAAGCGTCCGTCATGTGACTCACTTCCTCCTCCGTGGTGCATGGGGCTGCTGATGCGAGGGCTCATCGGAGCAAATCCTCCAACTGTGAAGTTTGTCACGTCTCTTGGCTGAAAGAGGAAGAAACACTCAGACAAGCTTTCACAGTGTGTGTTTGTCCCTCCTGTTGATTCATCCAAACAAACTAAACACTGAAGCAACAACATCACTAAACTCTCCGCTCAGTATTTATGAATCAATTTCCTCATGAAGTGAAAACCTGTCGGCCAATAGGAGCCCTCAGAGCCGCGTCACACTGACCTTAGATCCACCAGCCAGCACCAGGTGTCGGGTCTTGCAGACGAACATGCCGCCGTTCTCCACCAACTTCTTACAGTGGAGGAAGGCGAAGCCTCGGAACAGATGACGGATCTCTCCCTCACGGCCCTGCGGAGGAACACACACACACACACACACACACACACACACACACACACACACACACACACACACACACACACACACACACACACACACACACACACACACACACACACACACACACACACACACACACACACACACACACACACACACGTTGGTACAAACACGCATCACGGGCCACTGCTTCCAGTGTTTGGATAACGTGGGCTATTGTCTGCACCTCCCGTTAGAGAGCCTCCCTGATTCTACAGAAGTGCTGAATCACTCCTCAGAAATGTTCCAGTTTAAACAAAGTGCAGATTTAAAGCCACTGTTTACTTCCAAAGTAAACGATGGAGTCTTTGTGAAGACGAAGTGAATACTGTAGAAGCTGCTGGATGTGCATTGAGTTACAGACGCATCAGAAATGAACTCTTACAGAGTGCGGCCCGTCGATGACCTTGACGATGTCCTTGACGTGGATGTTGTTCTGCTCCGAGTCCAGAGCCTCGGCGAAGCGGTTGTCCTTCCTGCGGTTCACCGCTTGATGCCGCACCGTCATCACCTTCCCGTGCATGTTCAACACCTGCGAGACATTCACCCAACGCGTCACTTCATTGTTTGTGAAGGTTTACGTCTGCTGCGCTTTGAATTAAACAATGCAGACGTCCGTCCCGGAGCAGACTATTACCTGGAACGTCTCTCTCTCCAGTCGCACGATGACTCCCACGGTCTGCGGGTCCAGCTGCACCAGCTCACCCCACTCGTGCTGCCCTCCCGCATCCACACCGGACGCCGTCTCCGAGCAGAGCTGCAAGTCTCTGGGTAACACTTTCAACTACACACACACACACACACACACACACACACACACACACACACACACACACACACACACACACACACACACACACACACACACACACACACACACACATTAAAGAAATATAAAACCTAAGTTTGGAATAGTTATGTTAAATGTTTAATGATATTCAGACTGACGACCTCTTCCTGTTTTCCTTTGGTCGTCTCATCTTAGTAAGAGCTTTAGTGTCGTCAGTGTATTGAATATGAGCTGGTTTCTGTTGGTGTTAGTAACGTTAACGTTAACGTCAGTCATTATGTGCTGCTGTAGTCCAGATACGGAGAAACAGATTTATATTTAGTCTCATCTTTTTTCGTCAATTTTGGGAACGTTGAAATTGTTTGACTCTAGATTTGAGTGTTTTCTTCAACAACAATATTAGACGTTGATATCATCACCGTTAGTTGAAGTGCCGTTAATATGGAGTGTGTCCCGTTTACATTTAATGATTTTTAACCTCAGTATCAAATGAATGAAAGAGCAGAGCAGGTACCTCGTGCATGGTGAGGTCGGAGAAGAGGATGACGAAGTTCTCCTCCACTCGGACGATGAGGCCGGTGTCGCCCTCGTATCGCCCGGCGATCACCTTCACGTGGTCACCCATACGGAAATACTTTCTCAACTCGTGAGCCGGGAACTCCAGGGGGTCCTGGGAGAAAACACACAGTTTCAAACCCTTGTTGTGAGGACGTTCCTGCACCGCGAGGACGATCCTGCACCGTGAGGACGATCCTGCACCGTGAGGACGTTCCTGCACCGTGAGGACGTTCCTGCACCGTGAGGACGTTCCTGCACCGTGAGGACGATCCTGCACCGTGAGGAAGTTCCTGCACCGTGAGGACGTTCCTGCACCGTGAGGACGTTCCTGTACCGTGAGGACGATCCTGCACCGTGAGGAAGTTCCTGCACCGTGAGGACGATCCTGCACCGTGAGGACGATCCTGCACCGTGAGGACGATCCTGCACCGTGAGGAAGTTCCTGCACCGTGAGGACGATCCTGCACCGTGAGGACGATCCTGCACCGTGAGGACGATCCTGCACCGTGAGGAAGTTCCTGCACCGTGAGGACGATCCTGCACCGTGAGGACGTTCCTGCACCGTGAGGACGTTCCTGTACCGTGAGGACGATCCTGCACCGTGAGGAAGTTCCTGCACCGTGAGGACGATCCTGCACCGTGAGGACGATCCTGCACCGTGAGGAAGTTCCTGCACCGTGAGGACGATCCTGCACCGTGAGGACGATCCTGCACCGTGAGGAAGTTCCTGCACCGTGAGGACGATCCTGCACCGTGAGGACGATCCTGCACCGTGAGGACGATCCTGCACCGTGAGGACGATCCTGCACCGTGAGGAAGTTCCTGCACCGTGAGGACGATCCTGCACCGTGAGGAAGTTCCTGCACCGTGAGGACGATCCTGCACCGTGAGGAAGTTCCTGCACCGTGAGGACGATCCTGCACCGTGAGGACGATCCTGCACCGTGAGGAAGTTCCTGCACCGTGAGGACGATCCTGCACCGTGAGGAAGTTCCTGCACCGTGAGGACGATCCTGCACCGTGAGGACGTTCCTGCACCGTGAGGACGATCCTGCACCGTGAGGACGATCCTGCACTGTGAGGACGTTCCTGCACCGTGAGGACGATCCTGCACCGTGAGGACGATCCTGCACCGTGAGGACGTTCCTGCACCGTGAGGACGATCCTGCACCGTGAGGACGATCCTGCACCGTGAGGACGATCCTGCATTGTAGGTTTTTAGGGTAAGTAGTAGCTAGAGAATGCATTATGTCAATGAGGGATCAAAGTGTGTGTGTGTGCGTGTGTGCACCTTCAGGTCTTCGTGCTTGGGCATGATGGTAATCTTGTTGCCGTCCACACTGAGGATTTTTCCCTGCAGGTTGATCAACTCTCCCTCACAAACCTCCACGTTGTCACCGGCCTGCAGGTTGTGTTCACGCTCCTTACCTGCGCACACAAAACAAAGAAACTTGACAATTATGGAAGGAAATCAGCATGAAAAGAAATCATAAGAGCTGTCAAATAACAAGTTAATTTAAAAAATAACTAATGCCCCCTTTAGATATTTATATTCAGTGTTTGTGCCAAGATAATGTAATGTTTGAGTTTAAATATCTACATATGGGAGCTTGTACTGAATTAGATACATTTCTATAATCGCTCGACAGCTCTCGATATAACTATAATATAAACTAATAATAAATAATGTCGGCAGTCAAATCATCAAACTAAAAGCACAGTTCTTAAAACTGAATGACGTTTTTATTGAATTCAACTGTTTTCTCAGTTTACATTTAACTTTAGGATAAATTAATTAAAAACCAGCCCACTAATCACTAGGGGTGTCGATCCATCGAGCTGA
The DNA here is from genome assembly GCF_900634415.1 of Cottoperca gobio. Taxonomy (NCBI): domain Eukaryota; kingdom Metazoa; phylum Chordata; class Actinopteri; order Perciformes; family Bovichtidae; genus Cottoperca; species Cottoperca gobio. The sequence continues at coordinate 21,520 of NW_021167076.1, forward strand.
TCAATATGTTATTAATAATTAAATCAACAAACCAATGTCATCATGCAAAGTGAAAACATTGATACATATCATCCTTAAGATACGCCCTTATTTTGAAATTCTTAAACATAAGAAATATCCACTGACTTTTTGTGGTCGTGTCATTTCATCGCAGGACAAAGTGATCACACACATTCTCTGCAGGCACTAAAGTCACTGACGCTTCACCTCCACCTGATCATCTTCAGCCTACAATCAGCATTTAGCTTAAACACACACAGTGTACCTGACTCGGTGACCACCTCCAGGTCGATTCCTTCTGGTTGGTCCTCAAACTTCTCGAGTTCTGACAGCGTGGGCTTCACTCCGTCTGTGATCTGAGAGCAGTGAAACACAGCTGCTGAGGGCTTTGCTACACAGAGACGTTTGGTTTCAGAGTAAAGAGGCCGCAGCTAACGAGGGCGCTCGTGTTCCTCATGCGTGTCTCCTGAAATGAAAGACGCTTCTCACCACAGCAGACATGGCGAAGCTCTTAAACAGGAATCCTTTGCGGCTGTAACGGTTCGCCTCGAAGATCATGAAGTCTCCATCGTGGCTGACCTCCCCTCCGAGGGACCTGTCAATCAAACCATCACCAGTCAGTCAAGCACACTATGAAACAATTCAATGACTTTAGAGAGGAGGGGGCGTCATGTGTCTACAGTACGAGGGTTCGTGGTCTAATTATCACCACAATCTAAATATTGTATAACAACCAACCTTTATGAGACAAAGGCCCCACTACGTCTCCACACAGGAGCAAGACACACACACTTTATAGTCGTTTTGCATCTCTTTGTATTTTTGAGTCTCCTGGTTGGTTCGTGTCCTGGAGAGACATCTTGCAGGTGAAGGCCAGGGGGCGAGAACATGTCCAGTAGACACGTTCATTGTTGTCACTTCTCTGTCTCTTCTCTTTGTTTCATCTTGTAGACATCTACAGTACCAGTCATTGGGGGGTGTGTGTGTGTGTGTGTGTGTGTGTGTGTACCTGATCTTTTCAGCATCAAACAGCCTCTGAGCAGGTCTCTTAAACTTCTTCCTCTTAGCGAACCAGTCTTTCTGCAGACAGACAGACAGACGTAAGTTAACTCTACATACAGGGAACATGGGGGCAGAAGTGTGTGTTGCTGTGAGTTTGTCCCACCAGGCTCATCTTGGCCTTGATGCGGTCTAGGTCAATACGGGGGATCATCTTTAGGGAGATGGTGTTCTGACTCGGCTCCACGTAGTCCACCTGGAGAACAAGAAGACGACAGAGCTCAGTGCTTCCACCATCAATGAACACATTAATCTGAACCAGAGTTCATGATATTGTTCATTAGCACAGTAGAGTAAGTTCAGTATCCACGGTGACGACTTCCAAATGTCTTGTTTTGTCTGACCAACAGTCCAAAACCCAAAATCATTAAAGAGACACGAGCCAGGAAGTCTTTCAGATAAAACACATAGAACATGTACCCGTGTATCAACACGAGGTCTCAAGGCCAAACAGCGCTTCCTGCTTACAGCAACAACTCTCAACACTAAAGCAGCAAATCTTTCTCAATGATAAATTAATAAAGACTTAATTTATTCTATTTGTATTAAAGTAAATAAATAAAATACAAAGAATAAGTTGTGTTTTTAATGCCATACTCTCGTAGGTGCATTTTAAAAGCCTTACAAAGAAAGTTATTATCATTGTATTGGTAAAAATATGAGTAATATTTATCATATTGTTGAAATATTAAAACTCAAGTTTGGAGACGCTCCGACTCCTGCTGTGCTAAGCCTCAAATATTTAAAGTATTTCTCTCAATGCTTAGAAAAGAGAAATATCTCCCAGATGTTTTGCCACCGGGCGTTCATCCCACACGTGTTCCAGCTGCTGAGGTCGTTAGTGTACCTGAGCGATGTCGTCCTTGTACAGGCCTCTCTTCAGCCGGACCCAGGACTTGGGCTTTAGGTTGGTGACCTCTTTGACAACCTTCAGCACGTCGGTCATCTCTTTGATGGGAACCATCTGCTGGTTCCATAGGCCCATCCTCAGGTTGCCGATGCCTTCGATGGCCGACTTGACGTGCGTCTGCTTGTACGACTCAACGTAGATGTAACCTTTGACGTGGTCCGGGGCGACAACAGACTTGATCTGCAGAGGCTGTGGGGTGCAGGGGGGTTGGAGTGTTTACACTCACATTACAAGAAGCATCATTGTGAAACAGGATCTCTTTGTAGTCACTTTGTCTCTTTGTAGTCACTTTGTGTCTCTTTGTGGTCATTGTGTGTCTCTTTGTGGTCACTTTGTGTCTCTTTGTAGTCACTTTGTGTCTCTTTGTGGTCATGTTGTGTCTCTTTGTGGTCACTTTGTTTCTTTGTAGTCACTTTGTGTCTCTTTGTGGTCATTTTGTGTCTCTTTGTAGTCACTTTGTGTCTCTTTGTGGTCATGTTGTGTCTCTTTGTGGTCGTTTTGTCTCTGTAGTAATTTTGTGTCTCTGTAGTCATTTTGTCTCTTTGTAGTCATTTTGTGTCTCTTTGTAGTCACTTTGTGTCTCTTTGTGGTCATTGTGTGTCTCTTTGTGGTCATTTTGTGTCTCTTTGTGGTCATTTTGTGTCTCTTTGTAGTCACTTTGTGTCTCTTTGTGGTCGTTTTGTCTCTGTAGTAATTTTGTGTCTCTGTAGTCATTTTGTCTCTTTGTAGTCATTTTGTGTCTCTTTGTAGTCACTTTGTGTCTCTTTGTGGTCATTGTGTGTCTCTTTGTGGTCATTTTGTGTCTCTTTGTGGTCATTTTGTGTCTCTTTGTAGTCACTTTGTGTCTCTTTGTGGTCATGTTGTGTCTCTTTGTGGTCGTTTTGTCTCTGTAGTAATTTTGTGTCTCTGTAGTCATTTTGTCTCTTTGTAGTCATTTTGTGTCTCTTTGTAGTCACTTTGTGTCTCTTTGTGGTCATTGTGTGTCTCTTTGTGGTCATTTTGTGTCTCTTTGTGGTCATTTTGTGTCTCTTTGTAGTCACTTTGTGTCTCTTTGTGGTCATGTTGTGTCTCTTTGTGGTCGTTTTGTCTCTGTAGTAATTTTGTGTCTCTGTAGTCATTTTGTCTCTTTGTGGTCATTTTGTCTCTTTGTAGTCACTTTGTGTCTCTTTGTAGTCATTTTGTGTCTCTTTGTAGTCATTTTGTGTCTCTTTGTAGTCACTTTGTGTCTCTTTGTGGTCATGTTGTGTCTCTTTGTGGTCGTTTTGTCTCTGTAGTAATTTTGTGTCTCTGTAGTCATTTTGTCTCTTTGTGGTCGTTTTGTGTCTCTTTGTAGTCATGTTGTGTCTCTTTGTAGTCATTTTGTGTCTCTTTGTAGTCATTTTGTGTCTCTTTGTAGTGTCTCTTTGTGGTCGTTGTGTGTCTCTGTGGTCATTTTGTGTCTCTTTGTAGCGTCTCTTTATGGTCGTTGTGTGTCTCTTTGTGGTCGTTTTGTGTCTCTTTGTAGTCATTGTGTCTCTTTGTGGTCATTGTGTCTCTTTGTAGTCATTGTGTCTCTTTGTGGTCATTGTGTCTCTTTGTAGTCATTGTGTCTCTTTGTGTCTCTTTGTGGTCGTTTTGTGTCTCTTTGTAGTCAGTTTGTGTCTCTTTGTAGAGTCTCTTTATGGTCGTTGTGTGTCTCTTTGTAGTCGTTTTGTGTCTCTTTGTAGTCATGTTGTGTCTCTTTGTAGTCATTTTGTGTCTCTTTGTAGTCATTTTGTGTCTCTTTGTAGTGTCTCTTTGTGGTCGTTGTGTGTCTCTGTGGTCATTTTGTGTCTCTTTGTAGCGTCTCTTTATGGTCGTTGTGTGTCTCTTTGTGGTCGTTTTGTGTCTCTTTGTAGTCATTGTGTCTCTTTGTAGTCATTGTGTCTCTTTGTAGTCATTGTGTCTCTTTGTGGTCATTGTGTCTCTTTGTGGTCGTTTTGTGTCTCTTTGTAGTCAGTTTGTGTCTCTTTGTAGAGTCTCTTTATGGTCGTTGTGTGTCTCTTTGTAGTCGTTGTGTGTCTCTTTGTTGTCATTTTGTCTCTTTGTAGTCATTGTGTCTCTATGTGGTCATTTTGTGTCTCTTTGTAGTCATTTTGTGTCTCTTTGTAGAGTCTCTTTATGGTCGTTGTGTGTCTCTTTGTAGTCGTTGTGTGTCTCTTTGTTGTCATTTTGTCTCTTTGTAGTCATTGTGTCTCTATGTGGTCATTTTGTGTCTCTTTGTAGTCATTGTGTCTCTTTGTAGTCATTTTGTGTCTCTTTGTTGTGTCTCTTTGTAGTCATTTTGTGTCTCTTTGTGGTCGTTTTGTGTCTCTTTGTAGTCATTGTGTGTCTGTATGTGGTATTTTTGTGTCTCTGTGGTCATTTTGTGTCTCTTTGTAGTCGTTTTGTGTCTTTGTAGTCGTTTTGTGTCTCTTTGTAGTCGTTTTGTGTCTCTTTGTAGTCGTTTTGTGTCTCTTTGTAGTGTCTTTGTAGTCATTTTGTGTCTCTGTAGTGGTTGTTTTGTGTCTCTGTAGTGGTTTTGTGTCTCTTGTAGTCACTTTGTGTCTCTTTGTAGTGTCTTTGTAGTCATTTTGTGTCTCTTTGTGGTTGTTTTGTGTCTCTGTAGTGGTTTTGTGTCTCTTGTAGTCGTTTTGTGTCTCTTTGTAGTCATTTTGTGTCTCTTTGTGGTCGTTTTGTGTCTCTTTGTAGTCAGTTTGTGTCTCTGTAGTCATTTTGTGTCTCTTTGTGGTCGTTTTGTGTCTCTCTAGTCATTTTGTGTCTCTTTGTGGTCGTTTTGTGTCTCTTTGTGGTCCTTTTGTGTCTCTTTGTAGTCAGTTTGTGTCTCTCTGTAGTCATTTTGTGTCTCTTTGTGGTCATTTTGTGTCTCTTTGTGGTCGTTTTGTGTCTCTCTGTAGTCACTTTGTGTCTCTTTGTGGTCATGTTGTGTCTCTTTGTGGTCGTTTTGTCTCTGTAGTAATTTTGTGTCTCTGTAGTCATTTTGTCTCTTTGTGGTCGTTTTGTGTCTCTTTGTAGTCATGTTGTGTCTCTTTGTAGTCATTTTGTGTCTCTTTGTAGTCATTTTGTGTCTCTTTGTAGTGTCTCTTTGTGGTCGTTGTGTGTCTCTGTGGTCATTTTGTGTCTCTTTGTAGCGTCTCTTTATGGTCGTTGTGTGTCTCTTTGTGGTCGTTTTGTGTCTCTTTGTAGTCATTGTGTCTCTTTGTGGTCATTGTGTCTCTTTGTAGTCATTGTGTCTCTTTGTGGTCATTGTGTCTCTTTGTAGTCATTGTGTCTCTTTGTGTCTCTTTGTGGTCGTTTTGTGTCTCTTTGTAGTCAGTTTGTGTCTCTTTGTAGAGTCTCTTTATGGTCGTTGTGTGTCTCTTTGTAGTCGTTTTGTGTCTCTTTGTAGTCATGTTGTGTCTCTTTGTAGTCATTTTGTGTCTCTTTGTAGTCATTTTGTGTCTCTTTGTAGTGTCTCTTTGTGGTCGTTGTGTGTCTCTGTGGTCATTTTGTGTCTCTTTGTAGCGTCTCTTTATGGTCGTTGTGTGTCTCTTTGTGGTCGTTTTGTGTCTCTTTGTAGTCATTGTGTCTCTTTGTAGTCATTGTGTCTCTTTGTAGTCATTGTGTCTCTTTGTGGTCATTGTGTCTCTTTGTGGTCGTTTTGTGTCTCTTTGTAGTCAGTTTGTGTCTCTTTGTAGAGTCTCTTTATGGTCGTTGTGTGTCTCTTTGTAGTCGTTGTGTGTCTCTTTGTTGTCATTTTGTCTCTTTGTAGTCATTGTGTCTCTATGTGGTCATTTTGTGTCTCTTTGTAGTCATTTTGTGTCTCTTTGTAGAGTCTCTTTATGGTCGTTGTGTGTCTCTTTGTAGTCGTTGTGTGTCTCTTTGTTGTCATTTTGTCTCTTTGTAGTCATTGTGTCTCTATGTGGTCATTTTGTGTCTCTTTGTAGTCATTGTGTCTCTTTGTAGTCATTTTGTGTCTCTTTGTTGTGTCTCTTTGTAGTCATTTTGTGTCTCTTTGTGGTCGTTTTGTGTCTCTTTGTAGTCATTGTGTGTCTGTATGTGGTATTTTTGTGTCTCTGTGGTCATTTTGTGTCTCTTTGTAGTCGTTTTGTGTCTTTGTAGTCGTTTTGTGTCTCTTTGTAGTCGTTTTGTGTCTCTTTGTAGTCGTTTTGTGTCTCTTTGTAGTGTCTTTGTAGTCATTTTGTGTCTCTGTAGTGGTTGTTTTGTGTCTCTGTAGTGGTTTTGTGTCTCTTGTAGTCACTTTGTGTCTCTTTGTAGTGTCTTTGTAGTCATTTTGTGTCTCTTTGTGGTTGTTTTGTGTCTCTGTAGTGGTTTTGTGTCTCTTGTAGTCGTTTTGTGTCTCTTTGTAGTCATTTTGTGTCTCTTTGTGGTCGTTTTGTGTCTCTTTGTAGTCAGTTTGTGTCTCTGTAGTCATTTTGTGTCTCTTTGTGGTCGTTTTGTGTCTCTCTAGTCATTTTGTGTCTCTTTGTGGTCGTTTTGTGTCTCTTTGTGGTCCTTTTGTGTCTCTTTGTAGTCAGTTTGTGTCTCTCTGTAGTCATTTTGTGTCTCTTTGTGGTCATTTTGTGTCTCTTTGTAGTCAGTTTGTGTCTCTTTGTGGTCATTTTGTGTCTCTGTAGTCATTTTGTGTCTCTTTGTAGTCAGTTTGTGTCTCTGTAGTCGTTTTGTGTCTCTTTGTAGTGTCTTTGTAGTCATTTTGTGTCTCTTTGTGGTTGTTTTGTGTCTCTGTAGTGGTTTTGTGTCTCTTGTAGTCGTTTTGTGTCTCTTTGTAGTCGTTTTGTGTCTCTTTGTAGTGTCTTTGTAGTCATTTTGTGTCTCTTTGTGGTTGTTTTGTGTCTCTGTAGTGGTTTTGTGTCTCTTGTAGTCGTTTTGTGTCTCTTTGTAGTCAGTTTGTGTCTCTGTAGTCATTTTGTGTCTCTTTGTGGTCGTTTTGTGTCTCTCTAGTCATTTTGTGTCTCTTTGTGGTCGTTTTGTGTCTCTTTGTGGTCCTTTTGTGTCTCTTTGTAGTCAGTTTGTGTCTCTCTGTAGTCATTTTGTGTCTCTTTGTGGTCATTTTGTAGTCAGTTTGTGTCTCTGTAGTCATTTTGTTTCATCCACTTTCCATATTTTATCCAATGACATTATGAGCACTATCTGATTTAAAATACATTTTGTTCTCCAGTAGTCTCTGCAGATGAATGACAGGATCTCTTAAACTCTCATTAAGAGATTACAAAATGACTCAGTACAAGTTAAGACAGAGATACATGTCTGTTAGTCTCTGGAGGGAGATTCAAGTGTCGTAGCAGCAATAACAAAGAATCACAGAACAGGACAAATAAGAGTTCACACGAGGATAATAAGAATAAATAACAATATGATTCATTCACTACAATAATCAGCTGCAGCACAAAGGTGAGTTTATTTCTCACACATCAGAACATATAATGATTAACGTCTGCAGACACTGTTCAGCCTCACTGGCCAATCAGAGCAGAGCGTTCACAAAAGTAACGTGAAATAATTAAGTGCAGTTTTCTCACCGTGTCGGTGAACTGGTAGGCGATGAACTTCCTCATCAGTGAGATGGCCGTCGCCCTCTCCTCTCCAATCTAACAAGACAGAAGAAGTTGAGTAAATGTGTGTGTGTCTCTGTACATGTGTGTGTGTGTCTCTGTACATGTGTGAGTGTGTGTGTGTCTCTGTACGTGTGTATGTCTCTGTATGTGTGTGTGTGTGTGTCTCTGTATGTGTGTGTGTGTGTGTGTGTCTCTGTATGTGTGTGTGTGTGTGTGCGTGTGTCTCTGTACATGTGTGTGTGTGTGTGTCTCTGTACGTGTGTATGTCTCTGTATGTGTGTGTGTGTGTGTGTGTGTGTCTCTGTACATGTGTGTGTCTCTGTACATGTGTGTCTCTGTACATGTGTGTGTGTCTCTGTACATGCGTGTGTGTGTGTGTCTCTGTACATGTGTGTGTGTGTGTGTGTGTCTCTGTACATGCGTGTGTGTGTGTGTGTGTCTCTGTACATGTGTGTGTGTGTGTGTGTGTGACCGAGGAAACACACCTTACACTTGACCGTCCACAGATTGGGGTCCCTGTTGACGACAAACACATTCGAACATTAAGAAAACGTTGTAATCTACTCGTGCAGGTGTTCTTGATGCTGATTGGTGGATGAGCGTTCACATACTTTACTCCAGGAAGTAGCTGCTGCTGAGTGATGTCATCAGAGAGCTCCTCTGACCCTCCGGAGAAACTGCACACCACAGAAGAAGACAAGGTTATCGTCACATGCTTCCTGTTCTGTTTGTGTTCCCAAAATAAAACATCAAATTGAAAGAGAAAGTTTCCACGTTGTGAGACTTTAATAACGGCTTTCACAATAAAAGCAGGAACAACGAAACGTTCAGACTCATAACTGAAGATGTTGAAAACACAATAAATACATTTGACAGTAAGAAAGAAATCTCTTCACAGTTCTGCAGTTATCAGAGTCACAGGTACTCACTGCTCGCCTCCTGAGGACTGGGCATATTTCCTCATGTAATATTCCCCCAGCGCCTCCTCTCTGGAGTCTCTGCAGACAGAACACACACAGAACACACACAGAACACACACACAGAACACACACAGAACACAGTTAGCCAACGATGCACAACGTAAATCAACAAGACGTTTTGTCTGTTTTATCTCCACAACACAGCTTGTTGGGAGAACTAAACATGTCGGCAGAACTTACAATCAGTCAAGTGTTCCACTAAATATTGTGCAGACGTTAAACGTGTTTCCAGAACAGCAAGAGAACATGTGAATTAATGAGTTTACATCTAATTCTGCTGTGAATACGAGTTAAACAGCTGCAGAAGAAGAAGTGAACATCGTACAGCTGTGTTTAAGCACTTTGTTTTCAAAGATATTAATATGAAGACTCCAGATGAGAACGTCTTGAATTCCTTTAATGTTTTGATGTCTGGCAGCTGTGGAGTCATCGTGATGCAGGTAGAGGAACGAGGAGTTTTAAACGTGTGAATATTATCTCAGAATGTTAATGTGAGAAACTAAATATACGTTTAGAATTATTTAGAGATTTAACAAAAATTATTTCCCAAGAATTCTGAAAGATTTGAGATATTTTAATACCAATTAAGACCGATTGTTTTTTAGATGAGTCTTTGAGGATCTGCAGAAACCCTGAATGTAAAACAAGTTCAGGACGAGGAGCAGAGAAGAACTAATGAAGGACTTTTCAGGGGACAGGAAGTGGAACCTCTCCGTCACAACGTCCCACTGTAGTCGGACTGTAACTCCCAACGGTGGCGTTAAAGCAGCTGTTACCTCCAGAGGTTCTGCAGCCGTCTGGATCCAGAGTGGTCTTCATCCAGAACCACATGGTCGATGTTGGACACTGAGAGGGGGGGGAGGGGGGGTTATATTCTGCATGTTTAATGGAAACATTAAATGAATTTAGATGAATGAACACGTTAGGCTTACCTTCAGCCTCCTCTGCTCAGGACCGTCCAGTGACAGAAAAGAGAGGAAGAGGAGGATAAAAGAGGAAGAGCAGGAGCAGAGATAAAGTCGGGATAAAGGCAATAAAATATCAAAGGGAGTGAAGACGGGGAGACGAGAGTTAGGAAACCAAAGGAGAAGTGGAGAAAAGAAATGAGAAGTAAGAAATCAGAGAAAAGGAAGCAAAGACAAAAAGAGGAGGAAGAGAGAAAAGGACGGGGGGGGGGGGGGCAGCAGGAAGATGGGGAACAAGCATCAGTTTAAAAAAGGATGAGAAGACGGTTCAGCAGGAGGACGAAGAGGACAGACCACATTGTTCATCAGGCAGCAGCAACACAAAGCATGATGGGAGAAACAGACCACAGATTAATGACAGAGAAGATGAGGCCAGTGAGGGTCAAAGGTCAACGTACAGTAGAAACTACGGCTGCTCGATGGACGTCGTCGCGCTCACACTTTCTGATTTTCGCTGCTCGCTACAAAAAGGAAAACGTTTCCCACGACCTGAAAGTGACGAGGAGGAGGGAAACTCCCAGGATGAAGATTTGGTTGCAAAAAGAAACGCGACGTCAGTTGAATTTAACAACTGACCCAAACGTCACATTTGTGAGGCGGATCTGCCTCCAGAGCACCGATCGCCTCAGTTCTGTATCCAACTGAGGAAGCAGCGGTCTTTGAACGCATCATCAGACCGGTTTGCAGCTTCTGCACGATGGAAGCATTTCTGTGGACGTTTGTCTGCGTCGACGCACCACTTCCTGTTTCTACTGTACGGCCTTGAGTGACACGATGCATTACACGAGAAGCTTCAACCACATGTTAGTCCAAAAAACTCAAATAAAAACATGGCCGCCGTCTACCAGGTAGCAGCGTCGGGCAAATGATCACACTTGGTCCTCTGAAGGAATACTCACAACATGTGTGATTAAATATTCTTTACGCAGAAACACAGCGAACACGTGGAAGCTTTATATCTGATCCAGGATCTGCTTTGATCCAACAACAAGCGTACAGACGTTTGTTCAATGAGCACATCTTCAGCTCAGTTTGTGCCAATTCAGTAACCAACAGGAAGTGTCAACAATGATTTGCCCTCAGCGCTTCCTCGTACGGCGCCGCACGCTCACGCTCACAAACACAGCTGTGCTGAGATGAGGGGGGGGGGGGGGTTAATACATTCTGGGAACATGGATTTTATCAAATGGATGAAACTGATTTTCCATTTGCTTCAGATAAACATGAATACATCAACATCAGAGCAGGAGAGTGTCCGGAGCAGAATTACCGTTGACTGAAGAGGACATGCATGACAAGAGACACCAGAGAGAGTTCAGTCAGACACCTGCAGCACGTTACAGTACAAACACCTTCAGGGGCCTTTTCACACCTGAAGCTCCGAGCTCAGCTTGTACACAACATCACATTGTAGTTATAGTGCGCCGTCACGAGCTCCACGAGCTGCTGCTCCCTCCATAGCGTGTCTGACGTTTGAATAAACGCAGGAAACTGACTCTTTGTAAAGTCAACAGCCTCCACAGTTAAACATTTGCTCTCACAGCTCGTTCTGACCGCAGCCGGCTTAACTTCCCGAAAGTCTGAAGCATCATAAAAACCTTCGTCACGTTAGAAACTAGGCGCAGCTTCAGTTTGATGAACCGGTTCTGGTTCAAACTGTGAATCCTGAAAGTCGACGAGGAAGGTGTGAAAAGGCCCGAAGAGCATTTCAGTGTCTTTATAGAAACTCAACCAGTTTGTGTGCTGGAGATAAATCCAACGACTGAACACACACGAGACTACGACAGGAGTCAGCAGCTGAGAAGTGTTGACGTTTCTGTGGTCGCTCGTCTTTAGAAGCAAAGTACAACATTTACATCAACCTGTCAACACATGATTATGAATTATAAAGATGTTCTGGCTCTGGCACTGTCTCACACCCTGTGCAGCAGGAAGTGTGGAAAACACTGTTTATCCCCAGGACCAGAGGTCAGAGGTCACACGCAGCACGATCTGAGAACAGATGGATCTTCATGTGTGTGTGTTGGATGTGATGAGGACACACCGAACTGTAACAACCGGTTTATTACAAATCATGTAGATTTTGTTTTACCGCCAAAGAATTCTTTAGTTGTTTAAACGTTTCAATTTGTTTTGCACTTTTGCCAGATTTGTGTGTGTGTGTGTGTGTGTGTGTGTTCTCTCGTTCGTGCGTGTGTGTGTGTGTGTTCTCTCGTGTGTGTGTGTGTGTGTTCTCTCGTGTGTGTGTGTGTGTGTGTTCTCTCGTGCGTGTGTGTGTGTGTGTTCTCTCGTGCGTGTGTGTGTGTGTGTTCTCTCGTGTGTGTGTGTGTATGTTCTCTCGTGCGTGCGTGTGTGTGTTCTCTCGTGCGTGTGTGTTCTCTCGTGCGTGTGTTCTCTCGTGTGTGTGTGTGTGTGTGTGTGTTAAACTGCTCTCAGGATCCACACTGCTGCGACTGCAGTGTTGTGTGTTGGTCTTCAGAATGAGATGTGAGAGCTTCATGGATCTCGTGAGGAACAAGGTTTGGGTGTTTCGGGTGTTTCGGGTGTTTTGTTGGGTTGATGTTTGATCGACAACACCTGAAGAGTAAAACATGAAAAAGTTCTCTCTGAACAGCTTCCTTACCTTTCTCCAGAATGTCTTCAGCTCCTTCCTCCCACTGATCTTCCTCGTCCTCATACTCATCGTCCACATCTAGACAGAGAGGACAGAGACAGGAGGACGGTGTTTAAACAGAAACGTGAAGAGGAGATCATCAGATGAAGACTGAAGGAGTCCATCTGTACCGGCTTCGTCCAGGATGAAGCCTCCGTGTCTCGGCTTCTTCCTGGGACGTTCATCATCGTCCTCCTCCTCCTCTTCGTCATACTCCTCCTCATCCTCCAGGTCCTCCCCCTCCTCCTCTGCTACCTTGTCGCTGCCCACAGGGCTGTTTGTCTCCTCCTGGGGAGGGAGCAGCAAAAAACAATCAGTGGTAGAGGAAGTATTCCGATCCTTCACTCAAGTAAAAGAACTGAAACGAATAAAAGTAAGTTATGTGCATGGTAAACACAGACAGGAAGTGGCAGCAAACTAACATCAGCAACGACAACATCTCTGGCACAATCTCACCCGACACGAAACGTGAGCAAAACTGCTTTTATGTACTTTTACATAAAGAACAATGGAAGTGAAAGATGATGTAATCGATCCAATCATGTCATCACACATGAACGCAAACACTTGATGAGTCTTAATGTTGTTGCTGTGTAGTGAACATGTACGTCTTGCATTTGTGTTGTTACAGTTCATTTTCCTAAGAGATGTAAAATGTCTTAAACGATGAAATCAAATCATTTTCTGTGAATCCACTTAATGATTATTAAACTACTTGTTTCATCTGTACTTGAGAATCTAGTCAAATATTATTATATCGTAAAGTACCTCAAATGTGTACTTAGCTACATTTCACCACTGCAAACATATGAAGTGTACAGAACAACACACAATGTACTTTATCTAATAACATAAGTAGCAGCGTGTGTTTGTTAGCACTGTATTGCACGTTCCCCGCCACATTCACTCGCAATGTTTACCTGAACCCACTGGGCAGTAAGCATCACTTAGCTTAGCGGTTAGCATACCTCATTCTCCTCCACCTCCTCCGCCTCACCGTCGCTGCTGCGCTCACTCTGGTTGTCGGATAAGTCGCTGTCCTCGCTGTCAGACATCTTGTACCCCCTGAGAATACTGCAGAAGCGCAAATAAACACAAAACCACTTCACTTAAAGTTTGAATTAAAAGGCAGCTAACGGCTAAGCTAGCAGCACCAAAGCATCCGGGTCATAACAATCACGGTTGGCCTAGCAAAGCATGCTAATGTAGTTTCCATGAATATCTCAAAAACAGCTGCAATCAAATGTTAGCTAATAAGCTCCACGGCTGCTACTTACCTGTTTTAACTCCCGCTCCTGCTTTATGTCTTGTTAGTTGTTAAATAAAAGTAAATATCAGCTTATTTCGATAAGTCTGATGCTTCTCACGTCTTCTTGGGGAACCGCGAGATTTCGGGAAACTGCGTAATCTCTCGCGGGGTTTTGGACGATGGGTGGGTCAAAAGAGGAAGAGGTCTCCCTCTGCCTGATATCGCTCTTTGTTGAAAATAACTTCTAAACAAAGAAATATCCTGTTATACTGCTGTACTAATACTATATTATTATTACATTGCACCTCATACTTTATATATCCTATACTGTACTCTATAGCATTATTATATGGTAACGCATGATACTGTATTACTACATTAAACTATGTTGTATTTCTATTATGTTGCTATATTAATACATAATCGTTTCAGCTGTACTTGTATATTATGTATACATTCATTTGCAAAATAACTAAAGCTGTCAGATAAATGCAGTGCAGTACAAAGTAAAATATTTCAAATATTTCCCTCTAGTAGTGGAGTAGAAGTATGATGTAGTAACGTATGAGAAGTATTGAATTAAATTAAAATCAGTTACGGTAAAACAGTAATACTTTAAATTAAAAATATACATAGGTAAATACATAAAAGCAAATGATGGGATATATACTCTTTTTCACATATTGTGTTGAACCTTGAAAAAAACAAAAACTTTTCCAGTAGAAGTTCAAAATTACAAATAATGTTATTCAAGATAAATCTACAAATATTGTGTTATAATAATGTTTATTATTTATTATGTTTCCAGAACAGATGGACAATAGTTCCAGTATGGGGATAATAAGGCACAGCATAAATCAATATAATTGCTGAATTAAACAAAAAGGACCTGACCTGTTAACATCGATGAATGATCTTAAATTAAACTTCTTTAACATTATAGACCAAAACAAATATTTTTGTGGCTCAACGTTGTACGTTTACAATCACATTTATTTCAGAATTAAACAAAAAGCAACAAAAAAAAAGGCTCTGATTTCTTGTTAGTCACTCAGAAAAGTTTTATTATTATTATTATTATTATTACTATACAACATTTACATAATACAGATTGAGTATAGTGGATATTATACAAATAGAGCAATAACAAAACAGCCAGAGGGATATTACGCTAGACATAAATAATATAAAACATACAGATATTAAGTTTCTTTATCGCCTTTTTGTTACTCAAATTAGAAAAATTGCTCAACATCATTCATTTTTTTCATTGTTAAATTTATGAATTTAAAAAATCATTTTCAAATATATATAATTAAAACTATTTGTCTCCTTGTCTTGTTTTTTTTAAGAAACCAAACACCACATTTTCCCAGAATGCAAAGTTTTCGTCAGAACTTCTTGGTGACAGATATTCCTCTTTCAACGCATTATCTCTGATACGTCGTGACGCCATTACGTTTAACGTCATTCTCAAACCAGCCAATCACATCACGCGGTTCAAGGAGAGCCGCGGAGAGTTCCTGTTGACGCCGCAGCTGCGTTTTGACCAAACAGTCGAATATACAAACCTCCATATTTCCGTTTCCTCATCGTGTCCGCGGGAGTACAGAGATGAACAGCGTCGGGGAGGCCTGCACCGACCTGAAGCGGGACTACGACCAGTGCTTCAACCGCTGGTTCGCCGAGAAGTTCCTGAAGGGGGACCGCAGCGGCGACCCGTGCACCGAGACCTTCCGCAAGTACCAGCGGTGCGTGCAGAAGGCCATCAAGGAGAAGGACATCCCGGTGGACGGGGTGGAGTTCATGGGCCCCAACAAGGACAAGCCCGAGAGCTGATGATGGAGGAGAAATACAAGACTGATGATCAGTACTGAGGTCAACTTTAGGCCTACTGACCGGGGACACGAGGCCACTGAGCATGCGCAGAAGCAGGGCTGCTGCAGAACAGCTCACGGGAAGAGGAGCCTGAACTGTGCGCGCGTGTGTGTGTGTGTGTGTGTGTGTGTGTCATTTGTTTTGATATATTTGTCTTTTCAGACCTGCTGCTTTTACTTTGGAGTTTTTCCAACCTGAATGTGCTGCTGGAGTTACTGTCAGCAGCTTGTAGAGTTCAAACAATGAATCAGAAATAAACGTCGCAACACACATTGTTGACGTCATGTACCAAATAAAAACACACCTCAACCTCTGGTTAGTGACAGAAACTTAATCCCCAACTATTTTGAGAGTCGATTAATCTTCAAAGTTTCCAGACTCCTGCTCCTGATTTCCTGCTTTTCTGTTTTTTTCTACCATCAAAGTGAAAATTATCTTTGAGTTTTGACAAAACAAGAACTGAGGTCATTCTTCAAGTGACAGATCTACAGCAGGGGGGCCACACTCATTTCAGTTCAGGGGCCACACACAGCCCAATTTGATCTCAAGTGGGCCGGACCAGTAACATCATATAACCTAGAAATATCCACAACTCCAAATGTTTCCTTTTGTTTTTGCCGGTTTTGGCCCCCGATGGAGAACATTACTTGATCATGAAAACAGTCGTCAGCTGCAGCTCTTGAGTGTTTCTGCAGATTTAAACACACAGCACTGATTTTATTTCCTTACAGTTTATTTAACATGAATGTTGACCGGCTGTTTGTAAACAATCAGGAAAGAAATCAAGTGTTATAATTTATTATATGATGTTTTGATTGTTAATTGTCATGTGCCAAGTAAACACACGTCACTCTGGTGCAGCTTCTCCAGCGTCGCTTTGTTCTCGTTATTTCAATATAAACTGAACGTTTGCACATTTTTCTCTAATATCTGACATTTTATGAACTAAAATATTAATTCATTAACTGGAAAAATAACTATTTGGGTTCATTGTTAGCTTTCTTTTCTGTCATCATCTAAGCGACAATTCCTCTGTAAATTTGAATTTATTAACTTTTGTTTTGACAATAAATTAAATATTCAAAACATATTTTGAAACATGCCTTTTTATTTATTTTTACATTAGTTATTGACATGCACATCATATTCCTGTCAGTACTTCCAACCTACATATAACAACAAGAATCTTTTAACTACCATAAGAAGGAATATTCAGCGTCGAGCAGCTGACAGGAAGTGTTCTGGTCAGTGTGTCGTAAAGATGTCATGCCTCACAGGAACTCACAGGAACTTCCTGCTCCTGATGTTTGTTCTTTCTTTTACATGAACTTTGCTCATAAAGCTGTGAATGTATTTGATAAAATGTCAGATTAATGTGTAGAACGGTTTGCTGCCTGTTATAAAATAAAAATACTTCCTCTGACCTTGTTTTTCACTTCCTGCTTCACTTTGTATGTGATGATACAAGATAAATGAAAAACCTTAATTATTCTTCATGAAGCTTCACTTACTCTCTCCAGAGCTTTCGACCAATCAGAAGGTCGTTCACATCCGGCCCGTTTAAAAACATGAATATTCATTAAAATAACGATAACGCTAATATTTAATAACACTATAAAGACACAACATAAAGTTTAGATTTGATTATAGACAGATTGGTGCATTGAATAGAAATCCCAAGAGGTATTCAAATCAATAAAGAGCTTTTTTTCTAAATATTCAGGCATTTCAAAAATAATAAATTGTTTTATTCCAAATATTTAGAGAATTTAAAAATCAATAAATTGTCCTATTTCTAAATATTCTGATATTTTTTAACTGAATAAATTATTTTATTCCGAATGTTTTAATCAACAAAGTGTCTTATTTCCACATTTTCGCAGAACCTTTTTTTGCTACATTGAACATAAGCCTATCACTGAGGCTGAATATATATATATACATATATATATATATGTATATATATATATATATAGATATATATACATATATATATATACGTATATATATATATATATATATATATATATATATCTATATATATACATATATACTGTTCCGCTGATCCAAAGTGTGGATTAATCCGCTGCCCTGTTATAAAAAGCCCTATTCCCTCATAAACATATTTGTAAAGTTGTACGTCTTCAGTAGAACCCTGGGGCTTGCAGCTGAGAGCCTCAGAGAGGAAGTCATAAAACATAAACGTTTTTTAACACACTTGTTGTCAATGAGAAACATTGGGAATAACATCACACCTCATTCAACAGCAATGTTTTCACTTTGTGTGTGTGCAGCTCTGCAGGACAGCAGATGAACGTACGTCACACGTGCTGTAAAAATGATTGACGATAACTTTTACAAGGCTTTCCACTTTTGTTTACAAGGAAACTCCATGAAATTCCAATTGAACTGAACTCGTATAAAGCAGTGCAGTCGCTGTTCTGCTCACAAGAGCCACAGGATAAGGAAGTTGTGGTTTGATGACGTTTTATCAGATCAGACCACTTATCATATCCAGTAATCAGCTCTCAACATGAGTCAAAGCTTTAGTTTGAGATTGTTCGGAGCAGAGTTTATAAAACTTCTCACCTGTGTGGTTGTTGGCATGTTGACTTGAGATTTGCAGTTTATTCATCACGCTCAATTGCAGGTGTTGCAGTTTTCTTTATTGAACCCCAAATGGGGAAATAAATGTGTTATTGCTACAAGGTTTCTGTCCATTCTTCCAAATCTGGATTTGGATTACAAGTGATCCTGACGGTGATCACACATGTTCCACTTTCATGCTTTTCTCCTTTGCATTATATCTGTTTACCCACACAAACGTATCACTCTTACTGCACACTGTACTAATCACACGTCCCCAGAACGCAGATGCTTTGATCCCTTTAGCTGTAATTAAATACTGCTGAGATGCTCAGACATTATGCATGGCACATTTTATTTACTAGCATGTGAACTTGTAGACCATGTTCATCGACTGAAGATTCATTTGAAGATCTTGGAGGAACATTTCAGCTTCTTGCACATTGAAGAGTTCACACCGACGACACTCCGTCTCACTCTGTGGAGGGGAAGAAAGAAACAAAGATGTATTATTGGTCAACCAAACAGGGTGACACAAACAACACCTACAGTAAACAGCAGTTGGAGCAGAGTTGTTCAATTATCACTAATTTCTTTCATAATAATTGTAATGTTGGAGTGCCCCAGGGCTCTTTTCTAGGTCCTCTCTTCTTCAGTTTTTAGAATAATGATCTACCTTCAGAATGTGTTGGAGCTGATTGTATGCAGATGATATAGTAATGTATGTAAATAAAAAAAACTGTGAAGCTGCTCTTAAACCCACACACATATTGGAAAGTGGCTTTCATACTTTGTAGCATCGTCTTGTAGAAAAGGTCTGTATGTTCTTCATACAAAGGGCAGGTGGTGTCCCTTATCAGCATGATGTTGATGTTTCAAGAGAGAAACAACTCCAACTTGAAATACATTGTTGTCATCTTAGACACGACTCTGCTTCAAAAACAAAGTACAATAATTCTAATTCAATCTAAAGAAAGTTTTTATAAATACTATGATGCTCTCTTGTTTAATCACGTGGTCTCTTACCATCAATACAATTATACAAAGCTGGACAATGAACCCCAACTGCAAGACACCATCATTGTTATACACTAGATATGGTCTAGTTTGCTAGAAATGTCGTATTACATTTCACCAGCCAAATGTTTTGGAGTGCTGTGTTTTAATGGCCAATTGAACATCTGGACAAAGCACAACAGCTGGAAAGTGTCTCTTTGATTAACATATTTACAGTTAAGTTCAATACAATGATGCAATTTACCTATAAAAATTAATAAAGGGAAGTTTAAGATGAGGACAAATTCTTCTAATTAATTCAATTTATGGCAATCGACAACACGAATCGACAACACGAATGGAGAACAGGAAGCTGATCTTACACACTGCTTGAAGTTTTAAGTGTTTATCTGCATTGGATGTAGCTGCTTTTGCCAGTTATAACATGCAGCTCCCCGACACACTCCAGAGGAAATGTCCCGTCTGTTCTCTTCCTCTGCTTTTACAACCAACGAGATGAAACACGTCCCACCAGCAATTCTGTGATTTACTTTGGAGAGCTTAGCTTTTATAATCCTGGCTCATCTACCTCAGTTTGTTTTCCTTTGTTTCTCACAGTGACTGTGGAAGTGATCGTGAGAGTATCCCAACAATGAAAAGCAAGAGTCAGAGTCCAACCTCTTTGTTTTACTTCAGCGTGTCTGTTACCTCATGAGTCTGTAATGTTTAGCAAATGTTTCATGACCAAAGTCATAACCTACGCCTTTGGTTACATTACATTACAATCTTTGTAGGGCTGCAACTACTGATTCTTTTTATAATAGATTAATCAGCTGCTTATTTTCTTAATCCATTGTTTAGACTATAGAAACCTTTTCTAAAAGGCCCAGTTTATGTGTTCAGATGTTTTGTTCTGACCTTCAAACTGTGGAAAACTCAAAGAGAATAAATTGATGACATAAATCAGATAAAAGCAGAAAATCCTCACAATTGAATTTTTGACATTTTGAATTATTTGTTGATTTTCAAACTATTAAACACTCATTAATGATCCACACTGCTGCACGGACATGTTCCTTCTTCACCATGAACACACACTGCAGTTTATTTTGAGTCAATCCGACACACACCGTCCTGCTGCCACAAACACTCACTACAGCACCAAATGTGGATTATTCCATGAAAATAATCCCTTACAAATGAACTTTTCCTCTTGTTTTTGTTTGAGCAAACTACAGTGACCAGCTGTAATTATTAATGACTGAGCCAAAAACAACAACTATATATTTCTGAAGCGTTAAAGATTTCTACTTAGCCATTACTTTTCCTGTGGTGTCCCCCAAGGTTCAATACTTGGCCCTCTTCTTTTTCCCCCTCTTTAAATTCTACTATTAAGCGGAATTATACATAAATACAATCCAGATGGCAAATTAAATTGACGAGTAACACCCTATTACATACCAGCTACAGGCTAATGTATAATATTTAATTCCCATAAACCACAGCTAAATATAATGTCATCTTTAGATCGTTAAATGTTCTATATGTAATTTTCTACCTCGAGGGATCTCTCAATCCAAACAGTCAATTTGCTCAGCTTGCTTCTCTGACAACTTAAGATCCAGACGTCCGATGACTACAATTCTTCATCAGGTTAAAATATAGAGTTAAAAACCATCAAGATCTAAAGAGTGTCTTGTAAAAATGTAGATTAAAAATGGATAAAAAGTAAATTCATGACGTCTGCTGGGAGGCGACCACAACGATGACGCTGCTCAAAGGTCTTTTTAAAAGGTCCAAACATGATTCAAATGTAAATTGACATAAAATGTAAGAAAGATAGATAGTTATGAGTCTCCTACTTTACTTGAATCCTAAATCGGCCTTCATAATGTATAATGTAAAGCGCACACCCACGACCAACCTCGATAAAACACATCCTGATTACTGTAATCATGTCTCACGTCCTCCCTGCTTACCTGCTTTAAGGCCTCTGCTATTTGTTCAAGCTTGGGCTTCAATTTATACCCGCGGATTCCTTGGACAGCGGGCTCCCACTCTTCAAGCAGGACATCAATTTCCTGAGCAGAACAATTCAGGGAGGACCCCGGGCAATTCTGCTGGAGAGAGAGACATTGAGAGGGAGACAGAGACGCCATGAAGACAGCAACCACCACCTCATTACACAAACAATGGGCAAATCTGGAGCTTAAATATGATGCTGAAATGAACTGAAATACATCATATAATAATAATAATAATAATAATAATAATAATAATATATAAATCAACTGATTTAATATCATAAGTCAAATAATGTCATGATGATAGGTTTCCTATTCCTTCTATCTTTTTATTATTGTATAATTGTGAATCCTGCGTACACGCACATTATTGTCCCCTCCAGTTCCTAAAGAGTTATTTAAGTGAATATCTGATGAAGACCTGGCGTCGAAACGTCAGTCTCTAAATAAAGTTTTTTTCCTTAAATCTGTGTGCTCCAGTTTATACTTTGGACCAAATCTCTGAAGTCCCTCCTGATGCATGATTTCCTGACTAAATGTAGAAAATAGAGGACCAGAGGTTTTGAGGCTTTGTGCTACTTCCTGCCATCAGCTTATATATGTGGACCGCCGAGAGTTACACGTCCAGCCAAAGGTACATAAATGGTCAAATGCAGATTTTGTTTCTTTAATTTCTGTCATAACTTAAACAATGTGTGGGCTTTTATTACTATGCTATGGAAATGATTTAAGCAGCTGAGGACCTTTGTCTTTGCAACGACATCAGATGTTGTTACGTGCCGTGGTGCGTGCTGTGTGGTGCGTGTCTCTCTCTCCCTCTGCTTGGCTCTCCCCAGGTGCAGCTCCCTCAGGTGCCGGCAATTCGCAATCAGTGCCTGCACAAAAGGCTGGGGGGGGGGCAATACCAGGCTCTCTTCTTCTCCTCCTGCTCAGTGTGTGAGCTTGGTGTCGGTCCTCTACTGTGGTGGAGTGGTTAAGGAGCTGTGGAGCAGCATTGTGAATTTGTGAAGATACTTTGTGTTACCATCTCTGGTGTGTCGCTTTCTGTTAAGAAAGTTGTTTTTAGTTGTGCCTTTGTGTAGTGGTTGGGGAGCTTTTTCTTTGTATATTCATTAAATGCTCTTTCCTTTTACCGTTGCCTCGTGCTCACTTTCTTTGCCCGGGTTACTAAATTTCTTGTTGTTACTTCCCCACCCGCCCTAGACTAGTAGGGAACGTAACAGATGGGGGCTCGTCTGGGATCTTGAAAAAAGGAGCGTGAGTAACTGATTTGTTTTTGTGTACTGGTGTGTGAATGTGCAACATTGTCTCAAAGTCTGTGTGTTAACAACTTCCTCAGTCTAGTCAGGGGGGTGTCTATCTGGACTGTATCGGTTCTTCCTTCAGGCGCTCAATTATTTTTGTTTTTTATTTTCGGAGTAATCCTGGGTGGGGATTAAGTCCCTCCCTGTTGGAGGCAGGCGTTTCAGGGTTTCGACCGCTGATGTGTGCCTTTAAAGTTGCCTCGAGCCCGGCAAGCTCCAGAAGATAGGTAGGCAAGTTATCAGTAAAGTAGGAGCTGGGGAAGATTGTTTCAGGAAGAGTCAATGTTTGTGTTTTTTGTTTTGCTTACTGTAAATGGTAATACAGCATTCAAGAGTGTTTGAATAGAGGATGGCTTCTTTTGGGTTGGAGAAGTTTGTGGTCCATCCTACGCTGTGTCAGCTAGACTGCTGTAGGAAAATTGATTACGGTTAATTGCTGGCCATTATACAATTCTTGTCTCCACTAGTCTCGTGAAAAGTGACTTGAAAGCTGCCTTACTCAAAGGGCTAATTGAGCAGGGAGTGTTGTGTGTGCCTGATTCTGTGGAATCTCCTTGCATGGTGGCCGGGGCTGATGCAGCAGTATCCCATGGTGAGGGCGGCTCTGAAGTTACTCCTGCTATGCAGTGTCGTGGGTCACAGGACAAACTTTTCACCTTGCCTCAGTTTGATGCATTTTCTGCAGAGTCCTTTCCTACAGGCTCGAAGTTAGATGCTAGACTAAAGGTACGGTTGGCTCGTCTCCAATTGGAGAAGGGTGAGCGTGGGTTTCAACTGGAATTAAAGAAGCTGGAGGCAGACACAGCCATTCGAATGCGTAAGTTGGAGCTGCAAACAAATAGGGTGGGTAACTCCCGTGTGGCAACATTTCCCTCCGGTTTGGCTGACCCATTTGATGTGAGCAAGCACATTAATTCGGTCCCCATTTTTCGTGAGTCTGAAGTCGAGTCTTACTTTGGTGCATTTGAGCGCATTGCTGTTTCTCTGCACTGGCCTGAAGACGTCTGGGCAATACTATTGCAGTGCAAGCTAATTGGAAAGGCTCAGGAGGCTTTCTCGTCTCTCTCGGTGGAAGATGGTTTAGTCTATGAGAATATTAAATGTGCTATCCTCAGAGCGTACGAGCTTGTGCCCGAGGCCTACCGACAGCAGTTTCATGACCTGAAGAAAATCCCTGGCCAGACATATGTAGACTTTGCAAGGGAAAAGGGAATATTGTTTAACGGGTGGTGTAGAGCACATAAGGCTACCAACTTAGCATCAGTGTGTGAGCTGATGATGATGGAAGAATTTAAAAACTGTGTCCCAGAGCGTACTGTTGTTTATTTAAACGAATACAAGGTAAACACCCTACAGCAGGCTGCAATTCTGGCAGATGAGTGTGCACTCACCCACAAAACAGTTTTTTCTCAGCGTGATACCCCTCGTAGAGATTCGTACAGCAGAGCTCGTGACACACCTGTCCCCCGTTCCAATGGTCCTTCGTCAGTTCCTAGACCAGAGAGAGCTTGTTTTTTTTTGTCACACCCCCGGTCATTTGATTGCAGACTGCGCAGCCTGGCAGCAGCAAGCAGGTGGTCCTAGGCCGCCCCAGGGAGTGGCTTTGATAAAAACAGTGTCTCTTAGTGGTCAGATCCCTGCTAACAAAGAGCCTGATAAGTGTTTCAAACCATTCATCTCTACTGCCTTTGTCTCTCTGTCAGGGAAGGTGGAGGAACAGCGTCAGGTCACTGTGTTGCGAGACAGTGGTGGGTCACAGTCCTTTATCCTTGCTAGTGCCCTACCCTTGAGTGCTGAGTCTGCCTGTGGTGCAAGTGTGGTGGTAAGAGGTATTGGGATGGGCTGTGTGCCCGCACCTCTTCACTTTATTTATGTGCTAAACTGTCTACTGGTTGTTTGCTAGTTGTCGTACTCCCTGTTTTTTTTCTCCCTGTTCCACCAGCCCCGCCGTGTCCCGTTCCAGCTATTGATGAGCCCTTTGAACATGTTATTGCGGAATGTGTGTGTCTCCACCTGTTTCCCTGAGGCCATTCCATTGTATAAGAGCACGGCACCCGCCATCACTAAAGCATTGACCAAGTTTTTCACCACCTTTGGGTTACTGAAAATTGTGCAGACCGATCAGAGAACCAATTTCCTCGCCAAGGTCTTCAGACAGACTTTGCAGTCGTTGGGTGTTTCCCATTCAGTCTCTAGGGCCTACCACCCTGAGTCGCAAGGTGCCCGTGAGCACGTGCATCAGACATTAAAGTCGATGCTTGGGAAGTACTGTCATGACACTGGGGAAGTACTGTCATGACACTGGGAAGGACTGGGATGAGGGTGTGCCTTCCGTCCTATTCGCTATTCGTGAAGCGAAACAAGATTCTTTTGGGTTCAGCCCAGCTGAACTAGTGTTCGGTCACAATGTGCATGGCCCGTTAAAAGTGCTAAAAGATAAGCTAATGTGTGATTCCCTGCCAAAAAACTGATGTGCTTCAGGTTGTGTCCCAGTATCGTGAGCGTTTGCAACAGGCATCTAGGCTAGTAAGGGAGGCAATTTCTTCCTCTCGGGACAACATGAAGAAGCGGTTTGATAGAAGAGCAGTTGAGCGACAGTTCCCGCCCGCTCTATCATTCCAGAGGAGCTACCCAGGGGGAGCAGAAAATGGATACGGAGGGAGCTGACAATGTGGTGGCGGATGCACTGTCCCGTGGGTGAGATCCTCATCGCACGGTTCCAAAATGTGTGGGGTGTGGTGTAAACTGTGACCAAACACGTGTTTGGTTTTAAGGGAGGGGGTGTTACGTGCCATGGTGCGTGTGTGTGTCTCTCTCTCCCTCTGCTTGGCTCTCCCCAGGTGCAGCTCCCTCAGGTGCCGGCAATTCACAATCAGTGCCTGCACAAAAGGCTGGGGGGGGCAATACCAGGCTCTCTTCTTCTCCTCCTGCTCAGTGTGTGAGCTTGGTGTCGGTCCTCTACTGTGGTGGAGTGGTTAAGGAGCTGTGGAGCAGCATTGTGAATTTGTGAAGATACTTTGTGTTACCATCTCTGGTGTGTCGCTTTCTGTTAAGAAAGTTGTTTTTAGTTGTGCCTTTGTGTAGTGGTTGGGGAGCTTTTTCTTTGTATATTCATTAAATGCTCTTTCCTTTTAATCCGTTGCCTCGTGCTCACTTTCTTTGCCCGGGTTACTAAATTTCTTGTTGTTACTTCCCCACCCGCCCTAGACTAGTAGGGAACGTAACAGATGTCAAGACAAGGTACTATACGATAAGGTACCGTACGGTAAGATACGGTAACATAAGATATGGTGAGATACAGCAAGATACAGTGAGATATGGTAAGACTATAAGATAAGAGGATGCTCATACCTGGTAGTCTTCGCTGGTGGGCGTGTACAGTCTGCAGTTCAATGATTTCTAAGGGAAAATAAAAAGTTACGTGTTAAATATAAGTTTGTACATTACTTTTGTGTTTAACATGCATATCAGTTTTAAGTACAGGGAATAACCATGGCATCCTCTGATTGGAAATATTTGTAATGGCCATTTAATTGTATTTATGTCTATCAACAGTGGCCCAAGTACAGTTATGGTGTTTAGCCATGTTAGTGGTGTAGCGTGGTGCACCACTTGGGTCCAGACTGAAATATTTCAACAACTTTTGGATGGATTCCCATGAATTATAGTAGTCGTGTTCTCCAGAGGATAAATCCTAATGACTTGTCCTCTAGGCCCAACTTAAGGTCAAAGTTTTCACTTATTCAGTGATAAAATTAATTCCAATTTCCAATTATCAGCCTCAGCTGTACTATGTATTTACTGCTAATTAGCCAATGTTAGCATGATAACAAGCTTACATGAAGGGAATAATGTGGCTTTACAAGGTCAACACCACTGTGGAAGTTCATTTAATTAATCAATCTGGGTTAAGACCTGTGAGAGCAAAGTATTATTTAATTCAGTAAGCTCTAATACCACTGTGAAAATACTCTAAACGTCCCGCACGCAAAAAGTAATTGTGTTAATGTGAGTAATGAAGTGGGGAAGTTTCATGTTATCTGTTGTTGTTATTATTATTATTATTATTATTATTATTCACCTTTTAGTGTTCCCCTTAAATCAGTCAACACATCCACAGCTCACATTATAGATTGTAATTTTACAGTTTGAATTCATCAATGTTTAGATTTATCTGTAAATTGTAACATTATAGTTACAACTTACAGAACATTTGACTTGTATAGACATTTTATTTTAAGTTTTTTTAATATTTACCCACTAAACTAATTGAGATAAAATATTTTACATTAACTAACCTGCTTTTTAAATGCTTGAATTTGAACTGAATCAGTGCAGGTTATGCTATTACTACATTATAAAATGTCTTTAAATGTTCTTATTTCTATGGAGAATAAACAAGTGTGTGTTTTGACAGTAAGACGCTGCCGAGCTTAATGGACTTCCTCGCTGTGAGTCAGGCACATTCCTCGGGTGCAGCGTTACATAAATCTGCTCCACTACTTTCTGTTCATTATCTGCAACATGCTACCTTACATAATATAATATTATATATATATATATATATATATATATATATCTCAAGCAAGCTGCACCCATAATCATGCAGGCTGTTAAATCATGTGTGGGATCGGTCCCATGCAGCGCCACAATTTCATCAACATTATATAAACTGAGATGAACAACGAAGTGATTTCTGTATTTAAAGAAACATCTCACTAACGAATCATTTGAGAACAAAAACGTTGAACAGTGAACCCACCAACTCTCTAGAATAAGATATTTATAGATTCTTCAGTGACGCAGTGAAAGTGTATTTTCTTTATATTAAAGTTCATACCAAGTGTGGGGCTTTACTGATGAGGAACTTGACCTTTCGGAGGATGTCTTTTGTGCAGGGTTTGGCGGCGGCTGGTGTCGGCGTCAGGCCGAGGAGATAGGCGAGACACAGGTACCCAGTCACCAGAGCTAACCTCCCTCTCAGCATGGCACGGGCAGCACAACCATCATCACATCATCCTCTGCTGTCTCACGCTGCTGCGACGTCCTCATGGAGATACACAGCCTCCATGTTCCCTCGAGGATTTTCAGGATTCACCTTTAAAAGTGCAAATCAATCAAAGCTGATTTGGTCCATGTTAGAAGTTTCACTGAGCAAATCTTCCCGTTATCCTGCGAGAGACTCCAAAAACACTTGGAAAAGGCTAAAACAAAAGGGTCTAAAAAGTCTCCATGAATTCACATCAAAGTTACATCTTGATTTACGGTCAGAACATCCTCCAGTCAGACGGTTCCCAGATTACAGAATATGACATGAAGGTACGTTTAGAAATAATGCGATCTGAAAACCATCCAAAGCATAAAATCCGTCAAGTAAACGACCTTTTGTTTCTGCTTCAACAACGTAATGTGTCTCTTGGGTTTAACTGTGAGAAGAAGATGAAGCAGATCAGTGCAGAACGTTTCCCTCCACCAGCAGCTTGTCCTCCACGTGGCTGAAGGCAGGAAAGTGTCTTCCACGAGCTTCACTCTCCTTCTGTCACTTTCTCCCCTTTCCCCTCCGGTTTTACTTTCTCACTCCTCCCATTCCTCCTCCGTCGGCTCACTGATTAGATCTGTCCCTACTCCTCCCTCTTCTTTCTGAGACTTCTCAATCTGGTTCTCCACCTCTCCAACTTCTCCCAACTTTTCTTATTTCAGGGAGTCAAAGCTCAATAAATCCCCCAGATGATGGGAGAGATGGTTGTATGGCGAGTAACACAACTAGCTGAGGAAAATCACTAATATGTTCAAAGGATATGAATCTCCTGACACAAAAACTTGATTGTGTCAGAAGTCAGAGGATGACGTGTGTGAACTCTTCATGCTTTTAGCTTCAGGGCTCATACATGGACCACACACTGCCAATGTGATCTCAGTAGAACCATTGCATAATAACATACAACTCAAGGAAGTCAATTCTGCAAGAGTTCGCAATTTATGAACAATCCATTTTCACAACTGATGATGGACAGACTAAAAACAGATCGCTTCTGCCAACAATTCATTTATTTTACCACAAGTCCTCGCAAGTCCTTGTCTTTTTCTCTTTGATGAGTCAGACAGTGGCTGTTACGTGTTGTGTGTTACGTGTTGTGTGTTGTGTTGTGTGTTACGTGTTGTGTTGTGTGTTGTGGTGTGTGTTACGTGTTGTGTGTTGCGTGTTGTGGTGTGTGTTACGTGCTGTGGTGTGTGTTGTGGTGTGTGTTACGTGTTGTGTGTTGCGTGTTGTGGTGTGTGTTGCGTGTTGTGGTGTGTGTTACGTGTTGTGTGTTGCGTGTTGTGGTGTGTGTTGCGTGTTGTGGTGTGTGTTACGTGCTGTGGTGTGTGTTGCGTGTTGTGGTGTGTGTTACGTGTTGTGTGTTGCGTGTTGTGGTGTGTGTTACGTGTTGTGTGTTGCGTGTTGTGGTGTGTGTTACGTGTTGTGTGTTGCGTGTTGTGGTGTGTGTTACATGCTGTGGTGTGTGTTGTGGTGTGTGTTATGTGTTGTGTGTTGCGTGTTGTGGTATGTGTTACGTGTTGTGTGTTGCGTGTTGTGGTGTGTGTTACGTGCTGTGGTGTGTGTTGCGTGTTGTGGTGTGTGTTATGTGTTGTGTGTTGCGTGTTGTGGTATGTGTTACGTGTTGTGTGTTGCGTGTTGTGGTGTGTGTTACGTGCTGTGGTGTGTGTTGCGTGTTGTGGTGTGTGTTATGTGTTGTGTGTTGCGTGCTGTGGTGTGTGTTGCGTGTTGTGGTGTGTGTTACGTGTTGTGTGTTGCGTGTTGTGGTGTGTGTTACGTGCTGTGGTGTGTGTTGCGTGTTGTGGTGTGTGTTGTGTGTTGCGTGTTGTGGTGTGTGTTGCGTGTTGTGGTGTGTGTTACGTGTTGTGTGTTGCGTGTTGTGTGTGTTGCGTGTTGTGGTGTGTGTTACGTGCTGTGGTGTGTGTTGCGGTGTGTGTTACGTGTTGTGTGTTGCGTGTTGTGGTGTGTGTTACGTGCTGTGGTGTGTGTTGTGGTGTGTGTTACGTGCTGTGGTGTGTGTTGCGTGTTGTGGTGTGTGTTACATGTTGTGTGTTGTGGTGTGTGTTACGTGCTGTGGTGTGTGTTGCGTGTTGTGGTGTGTGTTACATGTTGTGTGTTGCGTGTTGTGGTGTGTGTTACATGCTGTGGTGTGTGTTACGTGCTGTGTGTTGCGTGTTGTGGTGTGTGTTACATGCTGTGTGTTACATGCTGTGGTGTGTGTTACATGCTGTGTGTTGCGTGTTGTGGTGTGTGTTACATGCTGTGGTGTGTGTTACGTGCTGTGTGTTACATGCTGTGGTGTGTGTTACATGCTGTGTGTTGCGTGTTATGGTGTGTGTTACATGCTGTGTGTTGCGTGTTGTGGTGTGTGTTACATGCTGTGGTGTGTGTTACGTGCTGTGTGTTGCGTGCTGTGTGTTGCGTGTTGTGGTGTGTGTTACATGTTGTGGTGTGTGTTACGTGCTGTCATTTCTCTCCTTTTCGACACAGATATTTCCCCCCAGCGGCCCCCACATGAACAGTAGCTACAGCGCTACCCCCAGACGACAAATAGGAATAACATAAAACATATACAATTTTGAATTAATGACTTCTCTGCAATTTCTACCACTTTGCAAAGTCCAGTGGCTCAGGCCGTATGTTTGACACTCCTGCTGTAGAAAGTCCTCTTTACAAATAGAGCAACAGTTGAAGAAGAAGAGAAGAAACTGGAAGCTCAGCATCAAAATGTGTGAAGATTTAATTACAATGGAAATCACAGTTTGAACCTCTTCAATCTAACCACGGGGTGCACTGCAGAGGGCCCACGTAAAATAATTAGGGCTGTCAACCGATTACATTTTTTGAATCTAATTAATTACAAGCTGTGTGATTAATTAATCTAAATTAATCTCATATCAATATTTGCTGTGAGAAGCATTTCAAAATATTCAAATGGATTTAGAAGATGAATCGATGAGTAGCTTTATAAACTGTCAACATGTCTTTTATTTAATACTCTTTCTCCAATATCTTGTTTGTCACAATCATCTCAGACGACACAGACCAACAGTTTGACATAAAGTACAATTTAAAATCTGGCATAACATCTTTCATTGCACAATAAACAATATGTTTAAAAGTTGCGTCTTTGACTTCATGTGTGAAGCCTCCGTTAGCCCCCTGTCCTCTACCACCTGCAGTCCGTTGCAATACATCTCCGATGGAGTTGTTAACATGTCTCAGGTAGAAGATCTTAACGTGTCTCAGGTAGACCGACTCATGCTGCATCTGAACGCCTGATCGAGAGATGATAAGACGGGTCGCTCACTTTAGCATCAGCGGCGTTGCTAGCTAGCTCCGAGCGATTAATCTGCATACATTTCTTTTGTCGCGTTATTTTTTCTGTGATTAATTAATCGAAATGAACGCACTAATTTGACAGCCCTAAAAATAATATTAATATATATTTAATAATTAAAGGTTCAGTAATGATCGAGGGTCTGTTATGCTCTTCTGTACTGGAAAACAAATTCAAAAAGTTTAACAGTCAAACACTGAGGAAACATTGACTCATTTAATAATTGTATTCTTATTTTGGGGACAATTTCTTTGTTAAAAAAAAGTTAGGATTGAAAGAAAGTGGGCAAAAAAATATGTATTTCAACTATTTCTCCCCACCACTATATTTGGCATTTGAATACAGATTAAAAATACAAAAACTTACATAGACACAGTTCTGTTAATACTATATGTATCAGTATCTATCAGTATCTGTGTCTGTATCAGTTTCTGTATCAGAATCCGTATCTATATATATATATATATATATATATATATATATATATATATATATATATATCTGTCTCTGTATATCTGTATCTGTATATATCTGTCTCTGTATATATCTGTCTCTATATATCTGTCTCTGTATATCTGTCTCTGTATATCTGTATATCTGTCTCTGTACATATCTGTCTCTGTATATATCTGTCTCTGTATATATCTGTCTCTATATATCTGTCTCTGTATATCTGTCTCTGTATATCTGTCTCTGTATATCTGTCTCTGTATATCTGTCTCTGTATATCTGTATCTGTATATCTGTCTCTGTATATATCTGTCTCTGTATATATCTGTCTCTGTATATATCTGTCTCTATATATCTGTATCTGTATATATCTGTCTCTGTATATCTGTCTCTGTATATATCTGTCTCTGTATATATCTGTCTCTGTATATATCTGTCTCTATATATCTGTATCTGTATATATCTGTCTCTGTATATATCTGTCTCTGTATATCTGTCTCTGTATATATCTGTCTCTGTATATATCTGTCTCTATATATCTGTATCTGTATATATCTGTCTCTGTATATATCTGTCTCTATATATCTGTCTCTGTATATCTGTCTCTGTATATCTGTATCTGTATATATCTGTCTCTGTATATATATGTCTCTGTATATATCTGTCTCTGTATATATCTGTCTCTATATATCTGTCTCTGTATATCTGTCTCTGTATATCTGTCTCTGTATATCTGTCTCTGTATATCTGTCTCTGTATATATATGTCTCTGTATATATCTGTCTCTGTATATATCTGTCTCTATATATCTGTCTCTGTATATATCTGTCTCTGTATATATCTGTCTCTGTATATATCTGTCTCTATATATCTGTATCTGTATATATCTGTCTCTGTATATATCTGTCTCTATATATCTGTCTCTGTATATCTGTCTCTGTATATCTGTATCTGTATATATCTGTCTCTGTATATATATGTCTCTGTATATATCTGTCTCTGTATATATCTGTCTCTATATATCTGTCTCTGTATATATCTGTCTCTGTATATCTGTCTCTGTATATCTGTCTCTGTATATATCTGTCTCTGTATATCTGTATCTGTATATCTGTCTCTGTATATCTGTCTCTGTATATATCTGTCTCTGTATATATCTGTCTATACTGTCTCTGTATATATCTGTCTCTGTATATATCTGTCTCTGTATATATCTGTCTCTGTAGATCTGTCTCTGTATATATCTGTATCTGTATATCTGTATCTGCATATATCTGTCTCTGTATATATCTGTCTCTGTAGATCTGTCTATGTAACGTTGGATTGACATTTTGAGACACTATGCAGGAGGATTAATGGTAATGAGGGAGATGCTGCATACGTGGGAAAGTTGAAATGTATTTCCTGCAAAGAAGCAGCGGAGCCCTCCTCCTCCTCCTCCATCCAGATGTTGGTGGGAAAGTTATTCACTGACATTTCTAAAAGGGTGAGTTCACCAAAATGACTGAAGGCTGAAGATGTTCAGTGAGAGCTCATTCTGATCATTAAGTTACACAAAAACATTTTGTATCTATCTGCTCACTGACAGAACCTTCTGCCTTTTATCTTCTATTTAAAAAAGCATTTATCTTTGTTGGATTTGTTTTAGAGAGTTAAAGTGATAACTGAAAGATTCATTCACTTCTGATGAAAACTGAATCTGAAAGAATCTTTGGATTCTGCTGAGAAACAGAAACTTATGTTCTGTCTTCTACAAATGACAAGAATAAACCACGAATATCCCGTTTTATAACCACGTAATTATCTTCATGTTCGTGCTTTTAATGAGTGTTCTCTTTCAACACGTTTTATTTATTTACATTAAACAACACCAACAGTTTTATGGTTGTGTTTCAAACTTTTCAAATACGCAGTCATTAGATAGAAAACACTTTCTAAACTTCCACGAGGTGAGGAAATATATAACAGCCGGGTCCAGTTTACAGTTTACAGTTTAAAGAACACAGCAGTTATAGTATTCTGCTCGGGGGGGTGAGTGTGTGTGTGTGTGTCTGTGTGTGTGTCTGTGTGTGTGTAGATGTGTGTGTGTGTGTAGATGTGTGTGTGTGTTTGTGTAGATGTGTGTGTGTGTAGACGTGTATGTGTGTGTGTGTAGATATGTGTGTGTAGACGTGTGTGTGTGTGTGTGTGTAGATGTGTGTGACATATTTAACAAATTAAAACTCCTGTTCGATTTCCAGGAATAATTCAAACGTTGCTCCGTGACGTCTTTCTGCAGAAACGATGTCAGGTCTGAGTAATCGTGAAGGAAGAAGAAACTAGCGTCGTGTCACGGGAGAAAAGACGCGAGTCACGGGAATCTGCAGAGTGGCGACCTGAAGAAACTCAAGTTTAGTTTTAGAGTTTGCAGCTCGAGGCATCGCTTCCTCAGGACGAAGTGTAATAACAATTTAACATTTATTTGACTGTTTGACTGAGATGTATATAAAGTCAAATAAATGCTGATAGAGACAGAGTTGTCTTTTTACATTTATTTGAGATCTCAAAGGCACCAGTCCTACAGAATACAGCGTAATCTGTAGGAGGGCACAGGTTGGAAGAAAACACATAGGCATTTTATACAGTTTGGTTTGGAGAAGAGGTGATGAAAAACCACAGGGGGCCGGGCCAAACTGCCCTTTGATGCTTGTAAGGTAATAGTTATGTAAACAGAATATTGGGTGATGCACTCAATATTCTGTGTCAGTGAGTTAATCAGTTTGATCAGGATGAGTCTGTCTTGTATTAACATGAAATGGCAGTTGGCCCTGGTTTGATCTAACCGACACTCCTATGTTAGCATCAAATGGGAGTTGGCTTGTTTAACATAGGAAACTTGTACATAATTAAACAGTTGACATTTAAATTGCTATTACAGTGTGTAGGTGTGTGTGTGTGTGTGTGTTTAGTTTAATCTTTCTATACTGTAATCAAACTGCTCATCTGTCGCTGGACTTTGCTTTCATTTTATCTCTCCGTGATATCTTTATTGTTTGCACCAACATACCAAAGCCATGTCCTTGCATGTGAAGTGGCCATAAAGCAGATTCTGATTATATTACTGGATTGTAATCGTTGTATCAATGTGTTTACTTTATATGTTACATACGTAACCTATAATAATGTATTACATGATTTATATTCTGTAATAATAATGTAAATCTAAGTAGCTAAAGCTTTCAGACAAATGTAGTGAAGTAAAAAGTGAAATATTTCCCTCAGGGATGCAGTGGAGTTGAAGTATAAAGTAGAAAATGGAAATACTCAAGTGAAGTACTTGAGTAAATGTACATTCCACTTCGGCTCCAGATCACCAGATCACCATCATGCCGTGTAGAGATGTTTGTTTTTATACCTCTCCCCATATGTTGCCTTCCCCAACTGTGCTTTAGTCATATTGCCTTTAACATTTGTAAATCTGTGAGTTTGAAACATCTACGAAGCTTCAGAAGACCAGAAGGAGTCAATCAAACGAAGTAAATGAAGCTCTTACCTCCAGAGGGGTCCAGCGAGGATGCAGACTGAAGCGCAGGTCAGTCGAAGGCTAAAAGTGAAAGTCTTCAGGTCAAAACAAAAACTGAAACAAACACTTGTAGAGCAACAACCTTGAGTTTACAGAACAGAGTTCACAGCATGTCCTGCCTTATCTGATATCAGAAATCAAGTTCACAGCAGCAAGAAATGTTTTGCGAAACAAAGAATCAAATCACACAAATCAGAGTGTTTGTGCCTCACACCGGTTGAGTAAACGTAGTTTAGCAAAGTATTAACAGGAAATAAAAAGCAGACTTCTGATTTTGCACCACATACCTTTATTTTCCATACATGTCACTGACTATGAGTTACTGTTACTGGATGAACATTTAGTTAATATTTCCCTTTTCACCAGTTCCCCAAAACAACATGTTCTCTCCAGGTTGTCACCAGCGCCCTGCGGAAACCACACATTTCTTTAAAAAAATTTTTTATATTTGACCTCCACGGGTATTGTGACATTTTACAGCTTTAAGTTTAACAGCATTATTTTTTGTTTTTTAAAAGCAATTGTTTAACAATTGGGAGGAAAATTCGATATAAAAACAAAAATTTGGTTAAATGTAATACTTCTCTCCACTTTTCCATCAATGTGAATTGTCTTTTCTTTCACCTGGAAAAAATGTATTAATGTGTACGGACATTAAATCATTAAATTCAATGCAACCTGATCAGTTTTTATGGACAAATAGAAATTGTACACGTAAGCCTTAAGCTTTGATCATAAACGTGAGTTCATGCAGCATTTTCAACCTAATTGTTTTTGTTTTGCAACCCAGTGAAGCTCAAGACTGAAGGTTTCAGAAGGACGCTGACAACAGAGAGGCTTAAATCAACCAACGGAGTACATCAATAAAACCAACACAGCATTAAAAACACAGATATTTGCCTGGTCTGAAGTTAAAGCAGAATTTACCAGACGCGTCATTTTCAGACAAACACACACTCACACACGCTTGATGCATGAACCCAAGAGCTGAGGACACTGTGCAAAATACAGACATTATTTTAAGGATAATAAGTGCCAAAGAGAATAAGACTAACTTCATAAATAAAACCATCAAATAAAAGAAGAATACAATGGTTGAAAAGATAGATTATTAATAACCACAGTTAACTTTAAACACTGGCCTCAGAAAGCCCGACATGATGTGTGTTCAACAGAATATAAAAGGAAAAAAGAAAGACAACAAACAAACATAGCAAACTGATAACAAATAATAATACATTAAGTAATCGTGATTGCGTACAGCACTGGTTGGACACTCGACCTTCAACGCGTCTGTGTTTGCAGGATTAGCAAAATAAAAATGTACATTTACAGCTCAATAAATGATCAAATGATCCGTTACTCCAAGAAGTCCTCACAACCACAGAAAGAGGAAGTGAACTGAACAATGAACAGAGTGTTTAACGTTCCAACAGTGTAACCCGATCTTTATATGGCCACGACCAAGAATTCATCACATCCAGCTGTTGACACTCAACGTTTAGGAGCTCATCCAGCAAGATTACAACTGATTCATTTACATTTCCATAGATGGCAACATATTTCTGTACTTGTTACAATATACGCAATTCCATTAAAAGTCATTATAGGTCAGAAATATATGAGCCATGTGCAGGTAGAATGTACATTCTCGAAAGGTCATCTGTTCAAAGCTCAGGTCCAAATCAGAAGCCACCAAGATCCAATGTGTACTCTGCATTACATCTGACTCCAAACGCATCCCATCGCTGTCGAATAGGGTTGACAACATTCATTATGTCCCTCAGATGTGAACTTTTTCCACAGTGAAAGTATCCCTTGCTTTGCCATTTGTTAAAGATCATTTTCAGCATGCTGGACTCATGGAATAGCTCTGGAAACCAGCTGTTACACAACAACGTCTAATGCTAACTTTTTGTATCTGCTATAAATTCACAAGTGCACATTTCTTCTAATGCCTTGTTCTTTCCATTTCCTTTCCTTTTGGCCCATCTTGTCTTGTAAGGCCATGAAGGGAAGACGTCTCCCTTTCATTCATAGCCTGTTACAGTTCTGTGGAAGAGGTGAAGCAAGGTGTGAAAGTCCATTGATGCTTACTCTCCTCGTCATCTGCCCCTGCCCTGGTACTACAGCTCCGGCTCCACCCTGCAAGGTTTGGGTCAGGCTAACCTGAGCGGTGCTGAAGGAGGTTATTCGGCCGCTTCCAGCGATCTGGAGGTTGACCGTGGTGGCATAACTGGTCTTCTGGTTCCCCTGTTTGGTAGGAGATGAATGGGCAAAGGGTAGTGGTGATGAGCTTAGGGGCAAGGGGGAAGGTATTGAGTGTACAGAAGGTGATGTGGTTTGGTAGTTGTGGTGCAGGTATGGGGCAATTGGAGGAGAGGTCATGCCTGTGGAGGAGAGAACCATGCCTGTGGAGGAGAGGTTTTGTTCACAGGAGGGCCTGGCAACGTAGGCGCAGATCAGCTGGCTTCGACAATTACCGTCTTCTAGCTCTTGGTCTCCCCATTCGGTCTGGCTGTCTGATGGAGCAGGAGAGGAGAGGAGGGTGTGGGAGAGCGAGGAGAGAGGAGAACTTGCATCGAGGACATCAGTTCCATTGTATTTGTTTGAAAGCTCTCGTACATCAGGCCAGGGCACGCTGGTGAAATGCTGCCCACCATGGGTGCCCTTCCCTGGGGTAAGCCTGCTAGGTGAGAGTGGGGATTGAAGCCCAGCTCGAGGGCTGAGGCAGAACGGTGAGCTGCCGTATGACGACCACCCACTCCTTGGACTGGTTGGACAGGACTCTTGCTGGTCAAAAGAACCTTGGCCACTACCACTAAAACCAAGGGACCTACGGCTGCTGTCTGCCCAAGATCGGCGCAGTCCACTGGGGTTGCTCCGGGGTGGGCTAGGGGTTCTGTCTGCCAGGTTGGAGGAGAAAGACCTACGGAGAGTTTGGGAGGTTGCAGGAGGTGCAGAAGGAGATAAGGCTCTGGAACTACGCAGTGGGACTAAAGAAGAAGTGGGGAAAGAGGCATTCTCCAGTGTTGGTGAGCCTAATGAGGAAGAAAAGGAAGGAGAGGGAGAGGAGGAAGTATATCTAGGGTTTCTAGGTTGAGGTGCTGCGACATTATTTGTCCAAACATTCACTGACGCACCAATAGGAGGCGGGGAGAGAATCCGAGGGCTTAGACATAAGGAGGACTGCCCAAATGCTGAACTTGCTGAAGAGGTCCTGGGTAGCTCCAAAGTGAGGCCTAGTAGGTTATGGGAACTCGCACTTCCTACCCGTGTGCTCCGAGGGTGCGGAGGTTTGTTCGCCATGGGGGAGGAGTAATTATGTTGAGGAGGTGGGGAGCAGATTCGAGTAAATGAGGCAGGGGTTGGAGAGGGAGATGGGGACTGAACTCGTGAGCTGGGTTCGGATGCAGAAAAAGGCCGAGCTACACGATTGTGTGACCCCGACCAATGAGGATCAGGGTTTTTTTGCATTGCTGCGGCGTTAGTGCTACCGTTAGTTAGTGGCGCCTTCTGTGGACTTACTGACCAACCCCCATTACTGATAGCACGGTTAGTGCTACAGCTGCTGGTATTACTTACATTGCTACTCGCTGTGTTCATACCAGCTAAGCTAACGTTGTTGTTGTTGTTGTTGTGGTTTGCGTTAGGCGATGAATCAGTTTTGGAGTGAAGGAATGAGGGACGAGGGGATGGAGAAGAAGACTGATGATGGTTCATAGATGGAGAAGGGGAGCGCTGGGTAAGAGAAGGAGGAGGTGACTGCATGAGAGAAGGAGGGCAAGAGGACCAGAGAGAGAACAGCGGACCCCTTGGATGTTGGTACCCATCTTTAGCGCACCCTAATTGGGTATACGCAGGCATGCTGGAGCCCTGCTGACTGGGAGGGAGTGTAGGTGAAGGGGAGAGCCGTCGCAGATGAGAGGAGGGTAAGGAAGATGTGGAGGAGGGGCTTTGGTTTATTGTGTTCACGGGTGGGGCTTGTTGTACGTTCTTCTTCGCCATACTCTGACTGATGGACTGGCTAATACAGGAGGCAGCTAAGGATCTGGTGAATGCAGAAGAAGAAGCGATGGGGGAGGAGCATGGGGGTGAGCGGAGAGAAGAAGACGGTGTAGGGGAGGAAGGAGGACCTGCTCGTATGAATGAGGACCTCCCAGAAGAAGTGGAAGAGGGAGTGAAAGCAGAAGAGGGTGGCGGAGAGGAGTCAGGGGGAGCTTGCATCGACGAGACCCTCCCAGAAGAGGGAGTAGGAGAGAAACAGGGAGGAGACCTGGAGACAGTGTTCAGGGAGGTATCTTCAAAAGACACAGGGGTGGGAGAAGATGCTGGAACAACCCCGAATGGTGAAGAGCAGGGAGGCGATTGGAAGGAGGAGGGAGGGAGAGCTATAACAGGGGAGGGAGAGCGGTGCCTGAGGCTGGGTCTGAAGGCTGAGGGGGACGCAGTGAGGTCCGTGTTCTGGCCAGGGGTGGCAAAGTCAGCTCTCTCCCCCAGATTGGAGGTCTCAAAGGAGGGTCTGGAAGATGGGCGGCTGGTGGGGGATTGTGAGTCCTGTTGGCCTGGTTCCCTGGAAATAACAGAAAAGCACAATTTAAGAACAGATTATTAGCATGGTACTACCAATGTCCAATGAGCTATAGATTTGTTTCCTTTTTATTTCAGTGAGTGCGTACAGCTAAATCCAAAAGCTTATTTGACACAACACATTACAGTTGAGAGAAACATCTTTTATTAATTCTGATGTATTGATTCTCTTTTTATATATTACCCGAATAATACTTCTAAAGTTTCAACTATAAGAATAAGAAAAAATCTAAATGTTATCCTGTAAAACAGGGGTGGAGAACCTCCGGCCTCCGGGCCGTGTACTTCATAAAGGTAATTTATAAACACACGCAAAAAACTCTAGACAGCAATAGAATATAACGGGCGACTGACTGTTTTTCCTGGCCAAGGCCAAGGCCTGAACACAACACGAGTGGAACGTGTCATTACGTGGTCACGTCATGTCAAACTTCAATTTGAAACGAGACTGTCATTGACATCAGTGAACACAGCATGACGAGTGTAAAACAGAGAAAGGTGGATGCGGAATGTCGCACTTTCCAGGAGAAATGGACGAACGATTACCCAGTGTGTCTAGTTTGTGCGGACAGGCTTGTGGTGATAATAATCTCGAGCGTCATTACAGCACGAGACATGCCGAACTGCACGAGCTGAGAGGACGAGTGTTTGGATAAAGTTAACGCTCTTCGGTGGAGTTCGGCCCAACAAGCAGCTCTCTGCAGAGCGGAACATACAAACATGGACAGATAGAGAGGTAGACCCCCACACCAAGAACACACTGTTGCACCACTGCTGTGCAGTTATCACTGCCATGTGCAATACTCACTTTATTTATATCACTTGGTACTTATATTATGTTTTATTCTATTTAATTATTGTGTTCTGCCTTTTTACTTCATATGTTCTTCTGCTGTGACGAGATACATTTCCCCGTTGTGGGACTAATAAAGGATTTCTGATTTCTGATAAAACAGAAGATACAGGATAAAAAAGTTGCTTTTTTGCACAGCATGAAAGGAAAGTGAAATGAATGAGCTGTGTCTTAAAACATTTTGCAGAGGTTATGAGTTCAATAATTAGTACAGACCTTGAAGGATGTTGTAAAAATTTTAATGGCCCTTGATACGAAAAAGGTCCCCCCCTGCTGTAAAACTAGAGGAATCTAGAAACAATTATATGTTACAGAGGTTAGTTATTCTGTGTGTGATTGATAAGAGTAATACACTGCATATGAGGATTACCTATGACCATTTATAAATATGTTTTTAAAAGTATAATAAATCAAATGTATTTTATTTGAAGCAAAATTTCCAAAGGTTTGGCAAATGTTCTGCTTACTATGTTTGGATCAACGTACGAGTCCAGTTTTCACGCATGATTGCCATTAAAACGTGTTATTTCTCACACTTCGGTGTTTAGAGGTTATAAAAATGCTAATAGGTGAAGTAGTGAGACTTTATTACACTTTTAAAACAAGTACTGCACAAACTGAAAGAAAGACAAACATTGACTAGACTCATTGGAATAAACAGACTTTTAAAAGCATTTTCATTGTCTTTTTATTTAAATATGATATTTACTTTAACTTGATAACATTTAGGTTTATGGGTGTTTACATTATATTGTTAGATTATTAGATCATCATCATTTTAGTAGTAGGTTAATTAGCCCATTCATTAGTAGCGTCTTTTGTTAAGCACAGAAATATCCTACTTTTTAACCCAGGCAGTTTAAGAAGAGGGAATGTGAGTCAAACTGAATATTTTCACTTTTTACATTCACATTTCTAGCTTTACAAGTTAGTTATTGGCACAGTTAGTTATGTAGCCCTTCTAAAAAAGTATTGAATAATTCTGTGTCATGTCAACAGCCGGCAAATTGAGGTTGAGGATTATGGGAAAAATGCTTTTCCAACATGTCCTTTGGGTCGGTTGGGTTTGTCCACCAGGGAGATGAAAGTATGTTTAACGGGGCCAAAAAAAGCTTTGGAAAAAAATGTACAACAAATTTCTCTGTTGGGCCCAAATGAGCCCAGACAGGTTTACTTTAGTGCAGCTGTGATTATATGATGTCACCGAGAACGCAAAGGGAAAGGAAATAATAGACAACAATGCAAAAGTTTTATTTTTAGCTGGGACTAACGGGGACTCTCTTTAAGGGGGTGAAGAGACCATCAAATATATGAGAATACCAAGCTGTTCTCAGTTTCTATGTTTTCAACCCGCATATTTCCATTAGCTTGGCAAAAACCTCAACGTACTTTACAGAAAGTTGTAGTGTAAATAAAACACGGTTAAGTGAAGTGGCTGAAAGCTAATTTCTCAACGATAACAAGCCAAAGTGAAATTCCATGAAGTGTAATTACGCTCCTGTGGGAGGTTCAGAGAAGCCCTCAGGCACATTCTTTTAAGATGTCTATCAATCACAGTGTGAGCCAATGCTTAGGTATGCTTATTTAACATGTTGCTTCATCAGGAGAAAACCATGAACATAAAAGGGAAAGTTTATATTTATTTATGTGTGTGTGTGTGTGTTTGTGTTTGTGTGTGTGTGTTTCCTTCGTATCTCGTGAACCGTTCATTCAATCTACTTCACACTTGGTGGGTGCAGGACGTACATCCATCTATTTCTCACTCTATATTTGTTCTCTAAATTGTACTTATATTTAATATTATTTTGATAAATTATTTTGATAACGTTATTGTCTGTACTATTTTTGTTACTTCTGTTGCATTCTTGGACAAATGTCTGAAGTTTTGTAATATTTGCAAAGTACATTGTCACTACTGAGACACAGTGATCACTAACCCCTTTACTGAATAAAAATAATCGTAAAAAGAAAAGAAAAAAGAAAAGTAGTTGTGTTTGTGGCTATTGTCAATTTATTATTTTCTCAAACATGTTGTAATCTGCCACAGACATACCTGATGTTAGACGGAGCCTGTCTAGTAGTGGGTAGGTCCTGCGGCCTCTGGCTGGTGAACGTTGGCAGACAGTCTATAGACTGCACTGATGGAGGCCGTGGTCGGGTCGAGTTTTGAACCGATGACCATGGACTGGGTGCTCCTGCTCGGTGATCCTCTGGGGTTTCAGTGACTGTATAACTAGAAGCCTGTGAGGGGTCAAAGGTCGTGTGCGAAGGCTGACTGTAATAAGGTTTCTCTTCTGTAAAGATCACTGCTGAACCTTGGAGAACCATCCTGCTGTGTGATAAAGAATCATACGTCTCATTCATCTGCTCGCTTGGGGGGTCATCGTTCTTTGCCCCCCCAGAGACCCCGTGGGTAGTGGCACCTCCCTCTGACAGGTCAAGTGTTGCCCTCTGGGACTGCTCTCCAGTCGGTCCTGGGTGAGGCATGGTGGACCTGTGGTACTCTGTTGGAGCCTGACTTTGTGTAGATGCTACCATCAGCACCAGCTCACCTGGGGAGGCTTCTCCATCCATGGCACTTGTGCAAACCAAGTATTCAGGCCCGGCATGAACACTCTGAATATCTGTGGTTAACCTATCTTTGCTGTCAGTATGTCCCGTGGAAGGTTTGTATTCTGGTGCTTGTTCATCTTGTATGTATTGAGCAGCTGGTATATCTGGTTTATTTTTCTCCTGCTCATCTGCATCTTTGGAAATGTCCCACAGTGTTATGGTGTGAGCAGAGACATTTGGCTCAGAGAGGGCTGGCTTGGTAAGGATGTTTGCATATGTTGAGTCCTCAAAGACAACTGGACATCCATCACTTAGCTCCGTACTGCAGATAAACGGGGGGAGAATCAAACAGTGTCTTTAAAATGTAAATCAAGACTGAAAGAGGCAATGTACAAATTACACAACATTATAATATGAATAAAGGATAATGATGAAATCAGAACATTTGTATCTTAAGCTGCACTTCTTCTGCTGATTGTATAAAAACTCTGTAAATGGGAAACTTTGTTTACGTTCCCTAACAAAAACTTTGGATCTCTCTTGCCATTTCAGTA
This sequence comes from Cottoperca gobio, assembly GCF_900634415.1. NCBI lineage: Eukaryota > Metazoa > Chordata > Actinopteri > Perciformes > Bovichtidae > Cottoperca > Cottoperca gobio. The sequence continues at coordinate 64,637 of NW_021167076.1, forward strand.
AAGATTTAGATGTAAATATTATAAAAGATGTATGTTTGGTGGTGTATTTGCTCACTCATAGGTCTGTCACCAGACCACACATAGACATTTTAAATATTTACTGGGTATCAAAGCGGTCGGTTATTTGTTGAAATATTAGTCATGTACTGCAGTAATAAAATTCAAGTTTTAGCAATTAGGGGAGCTGGGGCAGGACAACACAACTGGTGCGACTCACAGAGAGCCTGGTCAACTGAGCAAATACACTATAAACATACTCCTTGTGAAATCTTTAATGAAACATTTAAAAAAAAATCTCTACTACTATGAATTGGATGAGTTGAGATGCAATAAGCTTTACAGGCCCTGACCTTGTTCTACCTTTACAAGCCACTACACATAACTACAACTACACCCCATTTCTATTCCTTCCTTTACTTTGAGCTCATCTTGCAGTTTTCTCATGTACCACCCATTTCTATAAATATTATGCACTCACCATTCTCTTTTCTCTCGCTCTTCAATATCTGAATAAATCTCTCTGTTTGGATTCAAGGCTACGCCTCTCCCTGTGGAAGATGTAGAGCAGTAATCCCTGAACTCGGTGACTCTGCAATCAAAGTTCCCGGTTGACGTCAAGGGGCTGTTACTCGCAGAGCAGCACAAACTGCAGCTCTGATCATCAGCTTGTGTTTTGAGGTGACGCCTCGATGCTGTAGAAGCAAAGAGCGCGTCAGTGGACGTGTACCCGGGGTAGCAGCTGTGTGCCTGGGCCTGACATGATAACTGGTCTCCCAGCGAAGTAGGCTGATTTTCCCCAGACGTGGTGGAAGTCTGAGAGTTGTCACTTGATTTACAGCCCAGGCTGGAGTCACTTTCTTTGGTCAAGGCAGAGATGAAGTCCCTCGGCCTGGAGAGGGTGAATCCATTTGTCTGGTGGTGACAGGGCGGGGTAAGCTCCTCTTTAAGAAACACATGATCAAACTGCAGAGGCTCACAGGGGGCCATCACTGTCTCCTGGAAATCTAGAAGAGAACAACAAAGAGCAAATATGTAAGAAATGGATTATAATTGACCATAATCAGCAGTTAGTTGTCTGTATGTAGCAGCATGGATCTAATGCTGGATTTATGCTTGACACATCGGTGAGGATCTTGAGTACCGGATTTTCACCTGTCTGTGCACATACGAAATGTTCTGACTACGCGGATGTGGATGGGCGGAGAAAATGGAGAACTTTGAGGAGCTGCTCGTGGCCGTGGGCAAAACCCACATGGAGTTTAAAAGAGCCAAACGTTTCCTTGTCACAATTCGGCGTCAGCTCATATCTGTGGGACCGTTTGTACGGAAAGCATAACAGAGCCTTAAGGCTGCATTCACACCAAATCAACGCCAGTTCTCCTATTCACTGGAATGTGGGTGGTGCGTTCGTTTGGGCTGCAGCGACCTGCAGCACTTTAGGAGAAATGCAACACCAGGCTGGAGTTGCCAATTATGTAACCGCCAATCAATTCAAATCAAATGGGTCAATCAAATAAGTGTCAATCAAATTAGCCATTTAAGGGACACTCCCACACTGCCACACAACCCTGCGCTAATCGCAGCAATGCTTGATTTAGAGTAAATGCAGCTAAAGGGTAGCAATGTTGGTCAACATTTTAGTCTGTTGGAAATAATCTTGAGGCCCAAACTACTGAATCTACAAGAAACATCAAGTCGTATCTTAGAAGAAGTTTTAGAAAGGCCAACGTACCATTCGTCAGGCTCTCTGCCATCTTTATTATCCTCTCCTCATGGATCGTTTGGTCCTCCCGGCACATAGTTTGTGTCTGGTACTGGCTGTAAGTCTTGGTGTGTTTCTGGCTTTGGTAATGTGTCTGACTCCGCATCTGGCTTTTAGTTTGGATCTGCGATTGCTGCCTAGTTTGCGTTACGGTTTGGTTCTGAACTTTGGTCTCGGAGTGAGTTTGGGTTCCATATTTGGTCTCTGAGTGGGTTTCTAATTGATTGACTTCCATGTGGTATGGTTGTTGCTGCCGAACCTTAGTTGGGGTCTGTATTTGAGACTGACATTGAAACTGTGCCAAGCTTTCAGTTTGAGTTGAGTGTCCAGACAGTCGACCTGAGCCCCATGATTGGTTCCATACAGCACTGGCGCGTTTCTGATGCAGTGGGACCTTCATGGTGCTGGCTTTGGCACTATACATATGGGCCAATGTTTGGACCTTGCTCAGAATACGCTCTGAGTTTTCCATCAGCATGGGGTCCACCACAGGGCTGGCCTCAAATAACCCAATACCGGCTACGTCCGATCCCATGCCCTCAAACAAGACCCGGTTAGCAGTGACAATCCTGGAGTGGCGGGACCATCGACCTACTTTAATCTGACTGGGAAGACTCTCAAGGTTCCCGATGGTCTTGGTTAGGTCTCTGGGTTTGGTTTTAGTCCAAGTGGACTCAGTTTTGGTCTCAGATGTTGCACATTGTTCTGTAGGTGGCAAGGGTGCAGGGGGTTCCTTGTGGCTTCCACTTGGTTCCGCTGGGCCTGTTGGTCCTGTAGGTTCATGCCCGTTCATAACAGATTGGTTTTCAGCACCGGATTCGATCGTTTCATCTCTGCATGTGTACTGTTTGGTAATAGATGATCTCTCTCCTTGCAGTGAATTCCCACCGTGCACCCCAGCCACAACACTTGTCTCCTCCTCCTGCTGTTCCTCCAGTCCTTCTTCCAATGATCCTTTGCATACTTTTCCATTGTTGTCCTGTATCTCAGCCTCTTCTCCAATAGGCCTGTCTGGGTCCAACTGTAGATTCAGACCCACTTGGTTTGGGGTCTCTTTGTCCTGTATCACGGTAGAGGTTGGTGAGGTTGGGCCCTCTGCATCAAATTCCAAGGAGCAAATTGGTTCATCTGCCTGTCCATCATTTTCTGCATCTGCTGAGAGTAGAGTAGGGGAAGAGATGGGACCAGTGGGGGAATAAGGTTCTGTCTCTCCATCGATTGCTTCAGTCATTTCATACTTGGAACCTCCACTCTCTGGCTCCTCCTGGTGTCCACTCACATCAAAGCGTGATACCGACTCCTTCACCAAGCCAGATGGGATTTGTGAGAAACTGTTTCTCCTTCTTGATGCCACTCCTTCTCCGTGTTCATCTTCTTCTTCTGCCTCATCCTCTTCGGCCTCGGCTGCAGCCTCGTAGTAACTCCTGATCTTTTCGATTATCTTCTTGTCGCGCTTGGTGAGGTAGGAGCCTCTTGTGGGCGGCTGGCATCTCTGGATTTGGTGATGAGGGAAATCTGGATTTGGGGAGGGAGTGTTTGCCTCTTCTCTAGGTGACTGACAACTGCTACAGTTCTCTTTTTCTTCCTCTGCTGAGATGGAGGGATGAAGATCTAATGTTGGGGCAGGGATAATTATCTCTTCTTCTCCTTCATCCCTTGTTTTCTCCTCTTCTTCTACCACTTCTCCTTGTGACTCTCCATCCGCCTCCACACCTTTTTCCACTTCACTTGTTGCATCTGGAATTTCTTGGACTTCATTTATAGTCATCTCATGTTCAAGTTTGTTCTCCTCTCCAGAGTCAACCGTCTGAATTTGGAGGGTGTTGTCGTTCTTCATCTCTTCATTTTCTTTTTCCTGCTCCAGTTGCATTGTGGGTCTTTGTTCTGGACTGGAGGGGCATGCGACTGGGGGCAGTGGGCAGGTGAAGTTGGTCTGGTTAGATGGAGGCTGACTCTCTTTGGGGTGAGCCAGGACCTGGTCCTGGAAGAAAAGTAAGAATACATGTGTTTTACTATTAACTCTTGTATGAATAATAGTAGTTCTATAACAAACCCTGAAGAGGATCCATCACTACCAATATTACACGTATTAATATGTAAAAGCTCATCTTCATTATTCCAGTCAATAAAAGTTTGGCATAGCTTCAACATTGCACCAGAACAAGGAAATACAGAGCAGTAAATGGGAGCCTGTTGGTCCCCAGTGGATGAATCCAAATGGTTTTGGTTTCCCACTGACCTTTTACCAGGAAATACTCTCATCAGTCACTTACATACAGGAAATATCACCACCCAGGAAATTCACAGAGCCCATTCATGCTTCCCAATGACAAAACCCAAATGTAATGAACTCATTCCCTTCCAAGACAAATGTTACAGTATTTGTCCAACTACTGGTGATATTAACAGCAACACAAATGCCAGTTTGTTCATTTTCTACAAAGTTTTACATTTTGGTGTTTTCAGTACACAACAGTACTTGGGGTCTGCTAACAGAGATTTACACGGTTTGTGTTTTTCTACCTCTGGTGTGGCTGATGAGCAGATTACTGTAGATCCACACAGGGAGTACAGATCTAGTGTTTACTAACCGTTGTGTCGCTGTGGATGGCGGCGAGTCCCTCCCTGGCTCTGCTCTGGTTGATGAACTCCAGGATCTCTTCGGTGATGGACAGGGTGGGATGAGGGCTGAGGGGGGTCAGCTCCTCTTCATCCTCTTCCTCCTCATTTGCACAATTTACAATGGGATATGATATTAGTCTTAAACAATCAGAAGTCTTTTATAATTCTATTAGTCAAATTCATCTTTAACTTTGTTTATTACACGTTTTGTCTCTTTTTTGCCAAATGAATGACACAAATGTGTGTGTGGAGTGATGGGGGAGGGAGTCAAAGCCAGAAAGCGGATATTATTAACACCATATCAATATTTCATTTGAACAATATTGTTATATATTATTGCTGCACTGCTATTTCCAATACAAGGTTTTACAGACAGATTGAGTGCAATTTTCAAACGTACTTCTCTATACAGCCTTATTTGCTGAAGTGTAATCAAATAAAATCTAATCAAAGTCACATCCCATCACATCCCTGTCACAGTGAAGTACCTCGTCCTCTCGGCTCGCTCGCAGCTGTGGCGTCAGGCCCGGGTCGGACCTCTCGGCCTCCACCTCGATGACTGAGGACGCGAGCGTGCTGCTGCTGCCTGCTGAGCCCAGACTGTCTGCCTGGCACAGCTCGCCCTCACTGCCCGCCTGCTGCTAAAACAACATCAAGCCACAGCATGAAAAGAAGGTCATTGTTTCACATTCCTGGAGTTCATCATATCCAACCCGTTAACGTCCTCAATCCAGTCCCTCAGTGAAGCTGCATCTCCCTCTGTAAATGATATCCTATGTGCCGCCCATAAACTCTTCTTGTAAAGATCATTATGTTGATTTTTCACATTCAATCCCCCGAAACATTCACTAAGCTCGGGGCAGCAGAGACTGGGGAGTGACAATCATAAGCTCCACATGTCTATGATCAGTTATGATCTCCGCTAAGCAGAGTTTGTCTTCGATTTGTCATCTGTTTGTCTTACGGAAAAACTATTGACCTGGTTTTCATGGACCTAAATGTTCCATGAAAAATGTTATATTGTTTTATAATATTTTTCTGTTTATAATAATCATTCAATAATTTTCTTTGTTCGATGATTCATTTCCATTCATTGATAGGTAGTTTTCTAAATGAAATAATCCCTTTTCCAAATTAATAAATCATATGTACAAAGTAAATTAAATACACAATATATTATCATTATATACATTATTTATTTCAATTAATTTACATTTCATTTGTCAACAAGTTTCTCCAGCAGGGAGAAGAGTCTGTCCATCCTCTCCCTGCTCTCCTCCTCTCCCTGCCCTCCTCATCTCCCTGCTCTCCATCCTCTCCCTACCCTCCTCCTCTCCCTGCTCTCCCTGCTCTCCTCCTCTCCCTGCTCTCCATCCTCTCCCTGTCCTCCTCATCTCCCTGCTCTCCATCCTCTCCCTGCCCTCCTCATCTCCCTGCTCTCTTCTCTTCTGCCACTATGCATCCATTTGCCGTTACTGCTTGGTCGAGGGGCGCCATTTTTCGTCAGAGAAAAACTTCTCTGGGCGTGCAATGAATCTTGGGATACCTGAGGCCATGAAGGATCCATCAGATGTGTCCTCCAAAAGAAGGCCGCATTGTCGGCTGCATTTGTAGGACTTGCCGAAATGGGACAGCCCTGTCGCGGCCGCTGTGACGTAATCGGTCTACAAACGCAGCCCCTGAATTGAGACACAGCTGTTGTGTGATTGGGCGTTTGTGCTGCATTTACTTGGTATCATAAGTATCGTAAAAATAAGTTTGCGTTTGGGAAAATACGCCCCTTTAAATCGTAATGTGAAATGTCGGGAAACATTTTGACACATTTCAGGGCTCACCTGATGCGTTTCCTTTAATATTCGTTGTCACACAATTACTGGAAACTTTCCAAGAAATAAAATAGGCCTACAACACATCTTTGTAGCGTCCATGTTGTTTCCACATTACGACTTAAAGCTCATGAACAAAGCAAAGTCGGAAGTACGACTTCCAAACTCTAGAAATGGGAACATCAGAGGAGCCTGTGAACGCAGCTTTGTCCTTGGCTGAGGTTTAGTTGAATATAATTTTAGTAACATTTGTTTTTGGTATTTAAAATAACTAAAAAACATAAAGAAGTATTATACATATTAAAAGTGAGCGTCAGGCTTCTCCCTGTTCTGTGAACTCAGGTGAAGTCAGGGGACAATTAAAGTCTCTTACCTTCAAAGCTGCAGGATTCCCTGTTTGGTGGGAAAGAGTCGGCAGAGAAGAGAAGAAGGGCGTGACAGGAGATACGTGGGTGCAGAGAGCAGAAATGTTGAAGGTTTAGCAGCCACTTAACATTTACACAACAACACTGAATATGTATGTTTAATGTCTACAGAGCTGCGCCAAATACCAAACTAACAGAAACATCGTAAATACGCCAAGAAGTCGAGCTGAGCGATTAAGTTCTGTTACAATTAAAACAACACTCATCATTATGATAGTTATTACAGGTCATTGAGCAGACGCTCTTATCCAGAGCGACTTACAGTGAACTCACTACTGCAGGGGTCGGGAACCTTTTTGGCTGGGAGAGCCATAAAAGCCAAATATTTGTTTATGTATTTCCTTGAGAGCCATATATTTTATCAATTTGAACGCAACTTTATGCATGCATTTTTTAAGAATAACACGTCTCCTGTACTAATAGCGGTATCAGTGTTGCATTGAACAGGTGCTCTTTCATTAAATAAACTAAACGCTTAAGTTATTTATCTCATCTTTCAGTGTTTACTGCACGGGTGTCAAACTCAAGGCAATTATGACCTATTTAACCTCTTATGTCTGTTGGTGTTGTTTTTGTTAGTTTTTAGCGCCTTGAGATCGCTTTTAGTTTTGAAAGGCGCTTTACAAAAACAATTTATTATTTTTATTATTATTATTATTATTATATCCGGCCCGCGAGAAAATATCATATGTCTGTCATAACTGGCATCAATGCATAGCACAACCACGGGAAAAGACATTTGAGGAAGTATTTAAATGTGTGAATTAATGAAAGTTTTTGGAAAGCAAGGGAAACACCACAGATCTCTGGGACGATGAGAGCTGGACTGTTTGTGCGACATAACGAAGCATCTCACTGTTAAACCTGCAGCTTCAGGGCCGTGTGATCACGGACATGTATGATGCCGAGCTGCCTGTGGGAGACTCAGATGCAGAAGGAAACTTTGGTCACTACGTGTTTCCAAACACTGACAAACATCTGCACCTCTGTGTTCCCGACAGCATTCTGCTGATGCACTGAGCGCATGTGCCGACTTTGCAGCTCAGAAATTTAAATTGAACTGCTCAGCAATCCGTTTGCAGTTGACTTAAATATGTTCCATATCTTTTTGCACTTTATCCAAGATGTGTATCCTGTTCAATAAATGTGGACCGTGTTTGGCCCTCGACGTAGTCCCATGTTTTTAATGTTGGCCCTCTCTTGAGTTTGACCCCCCAGGTCTACTGCTTGCTTTGCGCAGTTTCTCCTCAGCTGTTTCGCGAAGGGCAGGGCTCCGCCCCCTACACACACACGCACACGCACACACACGCGCGTGTGTAAATGTGTGCGCTGTGCAGTCAGAGACAGAGCGGAGGAAAGGAGAGGGGAGAACTAAAAACAAATCCGCTGCTAAATGTTTTACTTTAAAATTACACAGTATAATTGTTTATTACTTGTTAATCATGTTAAAAAATGTCAGCTCAAAATTGTTTGCGAGCCATATCGCGTCATCAAAAGAGCCATATATGGCTCGCGAGCCGTAGGTTCCCGACCCCTGCACTACAGGGACAGTCTCCTGGAGCTCAGGGTTAAGTCTCTCTGCTCAGGAGCACACTGGTGGCGCCTGGTGTTGAACACACAACCTTCTGGTTTGGAAGGTGTACCACCAGACCACTACCCATCACCACCCATTCACTCTTCACCTTTCTTTTATTTCAACTTCAGCAAAAGAAGAAATATGTAAAACAGAAAATGTTTTTAAAAGTTTGTCAACGGAATTTAAGTATACTTAGTGTGCGCATAATTAATGTTCTAAGCGTCTGCTATTTCTGGTGTACTAACAATGTACTTAGTATGCTAACGGCATATCATTAGGGTTAATTAAGATATTTAAATAACTACTAAGTGTACTTAAATATACTTAAGTACAACTTTTTACTTATCAGTACTAAAAATACTAACTTTGTTTTTAACGTGTATTTTAATTATATTACATTTCATTACAAATTCTACTCAATTCTATTCAAACATTTATTTTCCACACATTTTGCATATTTAATTATTAAATATAATTATATAGATTATAAGTGTAGTATACCTCATTAGTGGAAACACATTTATTTAAGTGTATTTATTATTTAAGTACATCTCAATGGTTTCTCAGAATATTTCAGTCAAGTACACTTCAATGTATTTCAGCATATCTTTAATGATATTTAGTATTCAAAATACAATGTCAGTACATCAGGAATAACCCTTTGAGTACATTAGTGTGCACTTATGTTTGTGATGTTTCTATGAATGCTCCATATAAATAATAATAATAAATGAAAGTGTTTCTATTGGAAAGACTGAGCAGTTTGTTTTCTCACCGTTGGGATGAAACGCTGCTTCGATGTCTTTAGCCGGAGCTGCAGATGAAACACAAATAAGATTAATAAATGTTATGGTCACACAATAACAACATAAGTCACTGAACAGGACGCTCCACCTGTCTCATGTCTTAGAGTTGTTTTTATTAATTAAATTATTATTAGTCATATTTTATTTGTTATTATTGTTATTATTGTTGGCGACTCCTGATATATTTTCACATTTGTGCACGTTCATGTCTCAGTTTGTTCTGCACCACATGTCTGTCCTGGGGAGGGATATCTCCAGGAGGTTTCTCACATATTTTCCACATTAATTGGGTTTTATTTCTTTATTCATAAACTCATGAACTTTGTATCATGCTGAATATCTGGATACCATGACGTGAATAAAATAGGCTGCGGACTGTGTGAACCCTGAGCAGTGACTGAAGGCCTGTCCTCAGGGAGATGATGACTCTCTACTCGAGGGTTTTAAAGGACGTCCGTCTACCTGACCGTCTCCGGCTGCGTCTGTACGGCAGGTTTCCGTCCAGCAGCAGCGGCAGACTCTTCCGGGACTTCTCAGGCGTGTAGGTCAGCAGCTCTGGAGGCTCTGGAGGGAGCGAAGACACCCTCAGTCATTTTACAAAACCTGCTGAATGACTGGAACCTTTATACTTTATATAGAAATCTGAACCAGCATCCTCACATATCCAAGAGCAAAGACTGCAACATGAAGAAAACGTTCTTCTACAACGTTTTCCTCTGACTTTAACTGACCTTTACTTTCTCATTTGGATTTGCAGTTCACGGCGTCAGTTGTGCCGCTGCAGGGCGGCCTCTAGTGGCCGATGTGGTTATGACGGGAGTAAAGTAACATAGAAGCGTAACATACTTACTGTACGTACACAGCGAACTTAAGTTAAGTAACACAAATACTTAGTGTAACCCAAACCATCTTTTCCTTACTACAAAGTAACGTAATCTTATATCACGTACGTAACGTTAACCACGTGTTGAAGTCAGACAACCCTGCACGTTAAAATGAAGCTAACGGGTTCCTGAGCAGCGTCTGTACGTGACGACTTGTGTGAGAATGTGTCGACAGTTCTCATGTTTTTATCGTTTCTTAATAAGAAAACCTCTAATTTTGTTCTACTTTGCCAGATTAAAATGTGTTTGTATGTCTGTTGTATGAAGTATTTATTTAAATCAGGAGGTAAAAAGACGACTAACCCTGACCTGATTGCCGTCTGCCTCTGTGATAGCCGTGGATGTCGTCCAATCGCGGCGACGCGGAGGACTTCTTAAGGTTGTCCTGGTCGAACTGAGGAGCTGCAACACAGGAAGTGATGTCATCCCATATGTAGTGTGTGTGTGTATAAACATAAACATGTTATTTTACAGCTTACTGGCAAATATTTGTTATTTTGAGAAAAAAACATCTAAATTTGACATTTGACTTACTACTTATCTGAGATGTGTGTGTGTGTGTGTGTGTGTGTGTGAGAACTCACATTGGCAGAAGTTGTCTCCCAGGACTTGCCTCGCCTGGAAAGAATGATAATTGTGAGTCACTGATAAAGTTCATATAATATAAACTCTGGACTGGATAAGAAACAGAAGATAAATGTCCCACGATATGACGGGAACTTTCACTAAAAATAACATCAATTGCTATTTTAAAATGAGCTTTCCTGACAGTGAGTCTGTTTCATACTGTTTCTGGGGACATTTTACTGTTGTAATTTATGGCTTGCTGGGAGAAGGAGCCCGGCCAGAAACCGTCATCTTTTCTAGTTTTATCGTCTAAATTTAAGGAGATTTATGGCTGAAAATTGTAAATTTATTGCCACCATGTGCAACACTACAGGGATCAGGGGGCCTTCATTAGCTAATTAACTTCCACTGCTGTAAAGGTTATATATATATATATATATATATATATATATATATATATATATATATATATATATATATATATATAACCTTTACATCAGCAGAAGAACCTGACAGTCAGTGAAGAACATTTACAGCCAGAATCACTTCATGTTTCACACAGAAACCACAGAAGAAGAATCTTTGTTCTGTCTGTTGACTAACATCCTGGCAATTAAACATATAACATAGAACATTAATTAAAAAGATGTTGAGGGAACGTTGTGTCTGTTTGTGCACAAAATGCAAAAAGAGATTTACAAAAAGGAAAGATGTTCAGATGGTTGTTTCGTAGCATGTTGTGCATTATTTTTGCACAAACGTAAAGAACTTATTCAGAGAAACAACCAAGAAAACCTCCGTCATGTCTCCAAAGAGTACAAAATGTTCCAACGTGTTTCTGTTTTCACATTTGTCCTGTGTGTGTGATCAGAGCACCGCTGCGGTATCATGGAGGGATTCTGTGTTTCCAACACAAACGATCGTGAGTGGGTACAAGTATGAGTTTAAGAAAGTACTACATTAAGAAATAATACTAAATAAATATGTTTTTAGTGTTTATTTGTTTTGTCTTGAGGTTTTCTCTCCAAACATAACCCTTCTTTAAGGAAAATGTTTCCTTGCAGTGAGTGAGCAGCAGGTGGCAGCAGAGCACAACAGAAGACACTGGTCACCACCACCAACTGTTCAGGGTTTACTGCCGGCAGACACTGATACTGCACTGCTTCTATTTACTTCTTATTTCTGCTTCTAATATCTTTTTATGACCTTTATTTATTCTGGGAAGTTTCACTGAGCACTTCCTCTTTTGCAGGAACGCCCGGATCATTTTCACACTGCGCAGTACACCCACTGCAGCTCCACTAGAGCTTGGGGTAAGTGAGGGAGGGATATTTATCCTTTTTCTCTCACCTTCAGGCCAGCGTTACTCCCCTCCTTACCTTCTGAGGAAGAGAAGCAGGATGGTTTTCTACAATCAGTCTCTTGAGGTAGTGCACCCACAGCCTCTTCTCCTCCTGGTTCTTTGTCTGCAGTAATAATACAAGCATTAAAGGTACATTAAAGGTGCATTAAAGAAGCATTAAAGGTGCATCAAAGGTGCATTAAAGGTGCATTAAAGGTTCATTAAAGAAGCATTAAAGGTGCATCAAAGGTACATTAAAGGTGCATTAAAGAAGCATTAAAGGTGCATCAAAGGTGCATTAAAGGTGCATTAAAGGTTCATTAAAGAAGCATTAAAGGTGCATCAAAGGTACATTAAAGGTGCATTAAAGAAGCATTAAAGGTGCATCAAAGGTGCATCAAAGGTGCATTAAAGAAGCATTAAAGGTGCATCAAAGGTACATTAAAGGTGCATTAAAGAAGCATTAAAGGTGCATCAAAGGTGCATCAAAGGTGCATTAAAGGTGCATTAAAGGTGCATTAAAGGTGCATTAAAGAGCACCAACTAATTATGACACGTCTAACAAAAAGATTGATGCCGGAGTCTCAGACAGTCTCACGACCTCGGAGAGATCGCAGTTGGACCCAGATGTCCACGTGGATGACTTTAAGGTGACTTTTGCTTCACTCACCTGGACGATGTGCTGCTGTTTGGGAATCGTCTGATCTGACACTTTGAAGCACAACGAGTCCTTCAGAGTCTCCACCAGCAGCAGGTTACAACACTGCAGCAGAGAGACACACACACACACACAAGTGAGAGACGCTCATGAGGAAGGTGATCCATTGCACCAAAGCTGCAGCTGCATTTTGAAATTTTACTTTTGCATGGGTCAGAGCCATAATGTGACAATAAAAATATATAATTTAATATCATTTTGCTCTTAGTTGATAAGATTTCTTTAGTCGATTTGTCATTTGTTATGCTCTTTTCATGCTGAATGATTTATTTCCCAGAAACGTCTAAGCACTTCTGGTAAACAAGATTAAAAGTGAGTCTTTGTGGAGAAACTTGGTCTAACTGTCCATTAAAGGGTTTGCGTGTAAGTCCGGCACTCGCAGCAGGTTGGTCTGAACTCTCAGCAGTTTGGTCTGAAGTCTCAGCAGTTTGGTCTGAAGTCTCAGCAGGTTGGTCTAAACTCTCAGCAGGTTGGTCTGAACTCTCAGCAGTTTGGTCTGAAGTCTCAGCAGTTTGGTCTGAAGTCTCAGCAGGTTGGTCTGAACTCTCAGCAGTTTGGTCTGAAGTCTCAGCAGTTTGGTCTGAACTCTCAGCAGGTTGGTCTGAACTCTCAGCAGTTTGGTCTGAAGTCTCAGCAGTTTGGTCTGAAGTCCCAGCAGGTTGGTCTGAACTCTCAGCAGGTTGGTCTGAAGTCACAGCAGGTTGGTCTGAAGTCTCAGCAGGTTGGTCTGAAGTCTCAGCAGGTTGGTCTGAAGTCACAGCAGGTTGGTCTGAAGTCTCAGCAGGTTGGTCTGAAGTCACAGCAGGTTGGTCTGAAGTCACAGCAGGTTGGTCTGAAGTCTCAGCAGGTTGGTCTGAAGTCACATCAGGTTGGTCTGAAGTCTCAGCAGGTTGGTCTGAAGTCTCAGCAGGTTGGTCTGAAGTCACATCAGGTTGGTCTGAAGTCTCAGCAGGTTGGTCTGAAGTCACATCAGGTTGGTCTGAAGTCACAGCAGGTTGGTCTGAAGTCTCAGCAGGTTGGTCTGAAGTCACAGCAGGTTGGTCTGAAGTCTCAGCAGGTTGGTCTGAAGTCACATCAGGTTGGTCTGAAGTCTCAGCAGGTTGGTCTGAAGTAGAAGGTCCAGAGAAATAAATGTTGACGAACTTACAAATATGTGCGTGCTGTAGACGAACTGCTCCAGCCTCTTCTTGGCGATCAGCAGCATCTTGTCGAACAGGAAGAATGCTCTCTCCTTCTTCACTCGGTGGACCTTGAAGGAACCTTCCAGAACCAGCTCTCCAAACCCGCTGAGGTCCGGCCCACTCCAGTTCACCAGCAGGGACTCAATTTCCTGTGAGGAGGAAGGGAAAGGTCGCAGGTCAAGGTCCTGATTCAATGAGCCAGGTGGAGCCAGCACGTATTTAATAAGAAGGGTTTTACTGCCTGAACCTTCACATGATGTACAGAAAGGTTCTGGTTCTACAGAGAACCTTTGTAGTAGTATCGTTAGTATTCCTCTACCTGCACAAATATGTTGCACATTTTTAATTTCAACTTAATGAAAGCTGACTGTTCATGAGAACGTTTGTGATTATGAAACAGGAGGATCACAAACTGTTTTGCAGTACAAGGCTGCCTGTTGCACTCCCTCTGTCAGCTGTGTTAGGAAATATTATTACTTTTATATGAAGTTATGTGCTTGTAAAAGGCCCATGAATAAAATGTAAAAGTGTAGATAATGTTCCGCCTGCAGGACGAGCAGGAAGCTGCTGAACTGTGATACTGAAACAGATTTATGTTCTTCTGTCTGTTCAGGACAACTCGTCACTTTCTATTTGACCTACAAGAAAGTTAGAAATAATTTGGTGAATTCCCTTGAGAATCGATCTCAGGTGTCGCTGAAGAACAGGCGTGTGTGACTTCAGATTATTACTTATAACTTATTACTTTAACATTATTGGTTGTCTGAGTGCTGCTGTTGCTGTTTGCAGTTTCTGATTCAATATCTTCTCTGCAGGAAACTGAGACACAAACAGGAAAGATGCTCCTGTGAAAAATAAAACTTATGAAACTCATGTCAGAGCTGCTAAACTCTTCCTGAACACACGACCCGGGTATCTCTGCTTTTTCCAGAAAACATCTGTTGGTCAATGAGTCAGCTGCTGAGCCACAGGCCGCCCCCCAGCTGTGGAGACAACCTTTGACCTCACTCAACCAGCTGGAAGAGGTGGGAGTTCCTTAAAACTTTATATTCACCCGGCGAGGTCTTGCAGGGTGCAGCAGTGCATGAGCGGCGAGCTCCGATCATGAGTTTTTCATTCATGTTTTACTATCATTTGTATATTTGGTCTCACACCTCTGCACATGCAAACTGATCCTTGTAAGACTGTTTGGGTGGGAAGGTCTGACACGGGATTGGTTGGTTGAGCGCGTCTTCAAATGTTGAACGTTTATTCTATATACTATATTTACTCTGATACTATAGTCTCTATTGTCTGTGGTTAAAAAGAGTCGATTAAAACACATCATATCACATCCAGAAAGAACTAATTAAAACACGTTTACATAAAAACACAACAGAAGCTACAATAAAAGGAGCTCCAGGTCCTGCAGTGTAAAGTACGATCAAAAGAGAAAACTGTTAAAGAAGCTGCAGAACTAAGACTGAAGCAGATGACAGAGTGTCTCTCACACACACACACACACACACACACACACACACACACACACACACACACACACACACACACACACACGTTCCTGTGTGAGTCATGATGTGAACACGTATCGGGGGAAGTTGAGGAATGCATCGGTGGCAGAGTTTGACACCTGAAGGTCGACCGGCTGACCTCCAGCCAGGAGAGGAGCTGCAGGTCTGTCAGCTGCTCGTCTCCTCACAACGTGGGAAAGTTTGGCTTTCAGTTTTTACGGTTTCATAAACTCAAATTTGTTGAAAACCTTTCTCAGTTTGAAATCCTTCAGATTAAATTATTATCTAAAAGTCATCGAGACTTCCTGCAGAACAGGTGTTATATATTTAGTGAGTTGTGTTCCTGAAGGTAACGTTAAAGCTCAGTCTCATTATCCATATGGACCAAAGAATATCTGCATTTCTCTACAGAAATTACGAATTATTCATGTAATTGTTGTCTTTATGGAACAAAGACAAACTAAAATGTTTATCTTTAGAGAAAATATCTCTTAAATCTTCATTAAAACATGAGTTCCTCAAGGCACCTTCGGAGGTCCTCTACACTTCTAATTCGAGAGAGTGAAAAACATGTTTTAAAGCTTTTTATTTAAAAAAACAAACATGTTAATGTGATCTTGTCAACTGAGGGTGAACAAGGTCTATCTGACAGATTTGAGGTCTATGTCTCAAACGTCTTTAAAGTGAACAGGGTCTATCTGCATCACTACTTTATGCAGAGTTTGTACATATTTGCTGAGTCAGTGAGATCTACAAAGGTCTATCTCCACATGTTCAAGCATCATGTTAGTATCACAAAGGTCTATCTGCTGACAACCAATAGCAGGGCGGGAAATGAATCACGTGATCATTTTAAGCACAGGAAGAACTTATTCAAAACGTTTTGCTGCCGATTGTTTTATATGTAATCTAGTAGATAGTAGTTCAAGTTAAGATCATTAGTAGTTCAAGTTAAGATCATTAGTAGTTCAAGTTAAGATCATTAGTAGTTCAAGTTAAGATCATCAGTAGTTCAAGTTAAGATCATTAGTAGTTCAAGTTAAGATCATTAGTAGTTCAAGTTAAGATCATTAGTAGTTCAAGTTAAGATCATTAGTAGTTCAAGTTAAGATCATCAGTAGTTCAAGTTAAGATCATCAGTAGTTCAAGTTAAGATCATCAGTAGTTCAAGTTAAGATCATTAGTAGTTCAAGTTAAGATCATCAGTAGTTCAAGTTAAGATCATCAGTAGTTCAAGTTAAGATCATCAGTAGTTCAAGTTAAGATCATCAGTAGTTTAAGTTAAGATCATCAGTAGTTCAAGTTAAGATCATCAGTAGTTCAAGTTAAGATCATCAGTAGTTCAAGTTAAGATCATTAGTAGTTCAAGTTAAGATCATTAGTAGTTCAAGTTAAGATCATTAGTAGTTCAAGTTAAGATCATTACTAGTTCAAGTTAAGATCATCAGTAGTTCAAGTTAAGATCATCAGTAGTTCAAGTTAAGATCATTAATAGTTCAAGTTAAGATCATTAGTAGTTCAAGTTAAGATCATCAGTAGTTCAAGTTAAGATCATTAATAGTTCAAGTTAAGATCATTAGTAGTTCAAGTTAAGATCATCAGTAGTTCAAGTTAAGATCATCAGTAGTTCAAGTTAAGATCATTAGTAGTTCAAGTTAAGATCATTAGTAGTTCAAGTTAAGATCATTAGTAGTTCAAGTTAAGATCATTAGTAGTTCAAGTTAAGATCATTAGTAGTTCAAGTTAAGATCATTAATAGTTCAAGTTAAGATCATCAGTAGTTCAAGTTAAGATCATTAGTAGTTCAAGTTAAGATCATCAGTAGTTCAAGTTAAGATCATTAGTAGTTCAAGTTAAGATCATTAGTAGTTCAAGTTAAGATCATTAGTAGTTCAAGTCAAGTAGTAAGTTAAGATCATCAGTAGTTCAAGTTAAGATCATTAGTAGTTCAAGTTAAGATCATTAGTAGTTCAAGTTAAGATCATTAGTAGTTCAAGTTAAGATCATTAGTAGTTCAAGTTAAGATCATTAGTAGTTCAAGTTAAGATCATTAAGTAGTTCAAGTTAAGATCATCAGTAGTTCAAGTTAAGATCATTAGTAGTTCAAGTTAAGATCATTAGTAGTTCAAGTTAAGATCATCAGTAGTTCAAGTTAAGATCATCAGTAGTTCAAGTTAAGATCATTAGTAGTTCAAGTTAAGATCATTAGTAGTTCAAGTTAAGATCATTAGTAGTTCAAGTTAAGATCATTAGTAGTTCAAGTTAAGATCATTAGTAGTTCAAGTTAAGATCATTAGTAGTTCAAGTTAAGATCATTAGTAGTTCAAGTTAAGATCATTAGTAGTTCAAGTTAAGATCATTAATAGTTCAAGTTAAGATCATTAGTAGTTCAAGTTAAGATCATTAGTAGTTCAAGTTAAGATCATCAGTAGTTCAAGTTAAGATCATTAGTAGTTCAAGTTAAGATCATTAGTAGTTTAATAAAAAGTCTTAAACATTCAGATTTATTAGCAAATATAATTTTCACTTTTAAGTTTCCTGCCACGTGGAACTTGTGTAAACATCTTTAGAGCTTAAAATGAAGCTAAGTTGCATAAAATACAGTTGAGGTTAAATCTTCGGGGGGGGGGGAAATGTCAGAGAGACTTGGGACTCTGGTGTTCCAACAATAGAACCACAAAGGTCTATCTGCACAACGAGTTTAGTTTCTACCCATAATGCACTGAATTGGCCCAAACAGTGTTAACTTCACTACCTAGTGTGCAGCATGTGACGTGTCAACATGGGTTGAGTTGGTTTCATAGTGTCCACGTTATGAACTGCTGAAGACCTTGATAACGCTCAGTTGACGAGTTGTGTTTGAAAGATTACATTAGTTTGCCAATTTCAGATATAATTCTTATTTGTTTCTTTAAAGCCGTTTAGAGTGAAAAACGAACCTTTATGCGCCTTCGGAGTCTGGTCATTTCATCTCTTAATCATCATTTATACAAATAGATTATATAAATTGTCATTACTACATTAGCATAAGGGCTGTGTTATAATACTGACATATAGAAATATAAATACACAAAGTTTTCTCTTACAAAGAGAGTAGAAGTTGTATTAAACACAGGATATAACGTTATTTCTCACCTGTAGTCGTACTGCGTGCTCCTGTTTCCTCTTCATGTCGTTGATGTACCAGGCGACTGCCGTCATGGTGATGATGGCGTCCTCAATGACTTCATATCCGGGGTCGCTCTTGCCAAAGTGCTTAGAAAGCTCCTGAGAAAACATTCAGATATGAGACCAACTTGTAAAATTGGCAGAACATTTATATGATGAGCATTTCTGAATACGTAAAATGTTGTCGAATGTACAGAGAGAAAGAAGAATTTAACAGAACAAACGACTCTCAGCGGCTGACACAGCAGCTCATCGCTGAAACGAGTGAAGCAGAACCAGCTGAGGATTATGGGAAAATCCCAGCACAGCTCCAACCACATGTTTGACCAGTGTTTATACTGGCCACTGTACACGGAGCAACAACAAGACACAATCATACACACATACATGAGAGAACAAAGAGCAGGCTTTCAAAGTGTGTGTGTGTGTGTGTGTGTGTGTGTGTGTGTGTGTGTGTGTGTGTGTGTGTGTGTGTGTGTGTGTGTGTCTCTCTCTCTCTCTCAGAGGTGGGCTTGGACTCGAACCAATGAAGAAACTCAACTAGTTTATTGGGAGTGTGTGTGTGTGTGTGTGTGTGTGTGTCCTTGTGTTTCATGTGTTATGGATGAGACTGTCAGCAGAATATCTTCAGATGTTTGACGTCAGACGTTTGTAAAAGTCGTGACTGAGGATTCGAGCGAGAGCTGGAATTTATTAGATAAATAATTATTTATACTGACATCACCCGACGCAGACTCAGGGTTCAACTCTTCATACAGCTCGGACAGCATCTTACTTTACTCTTAGTATTTGAGGTGATACCTGTAGCAGCAGGTAGTATTTGAGGTACTACATGTAGTATTTGAGGTGTTACCTGTAGCAGCAGGTAGTATTTGAGGTACTACATGTAGTATTTGAGGTGTTACCTGTAGCAGCAGGTAGTATTTGAGGTACTACATGTAGTATTTGAGGTGTTACCTGTAGTAGCAGGTGGTATTTGAGGTACTACATGTAGTATTTGAGGTGTTACCTGTAGTAGCAGGTAGTATTTGAGGTACTACATGTAGTATTTGAGGTGATACCTGTAGCAGCAGGTGGTATTTGAGGTACTACATGTAGTATTTGAGGTGTTACCTGTAGTAGCAGGTAGTATTTGAGGTACTACATGTAGTATTTGAGGTGATACCTGTAGTAGCAGGTGGTATTTGAGGTACTACATGTAGTATTTGAGGTGATACCTGTAGCAGCAGGTGGTATTTGAGGTACTACATGTAGTATTTGAGGTGTTACCTGTAGTAGCAGGTGGTATTTGAGGTGATACCTGTAGTAGCAGGTGGTATTTGAGGTACTACATGTAGTATTTGAGGTGTTACCTGTAGCAGCAGGTAGTATTTGAGGTGATACCTGTAGTAGCAGGTGGTATTTGAGGTACTACATGTAGTATTTGAGGTGTTACCTGTAGCAGCAGGTGGTATTTGAGGTACTACATGTAGTATTTGAGGTGTTACCTGTAGCAGCAGGTAGTATTTGAGGTACTACATGTAGTATTTGAGGTGATACCTGTAGTAGCAGGTGGTATTTGAGGTACTACATGTAGTATTTGAGGTGATACCTGTAGTAGCAGGTGGTATTTGAGGTACTACATGTAGTATTTGAGGTGATACCTGTAGTAGCAGGTGGTATTTGAGGTACTACATGTAGTATTTGAGGTGTTACCTGTAGTAGCAGGTAGTATTTGAGGTACTACATGTAGTATTTGAGGTGTTACCTGTAGCAGCAGGTAGTATTTGAGGTACTACATGTAGTATTTGAGGTGATACCTGTAGTAGCAGGTGGTATTTGAGGTACTACATGTAGTATTTGAGGTGTTACCTGTAGTAGCAGGTAGTATTTGAGGTACTACATGTAGTATTTGAGGTGATACCTGTAGCAACAGGTAGTATTTGAGGTGTTACCTGTAGTAGCAGGTAGTATTTGAGGTACTACATGTAGTATTTGAGGTGTTACCTGTAGCAGCAGGTAGTATTTGAGGTACTACATGTAGTATTTGAGGTGTTACCTGTAGCAGCAGGTAGTATTTGAGGTACTACATGTAGTATTTGAGGTGATACCTGTAGCAGCAGGTAGTATTTGAGGTACTACATGTAGTATTTGAGGTGATACCTGTAGTAGCAGGTGGTATTTGAGGTACTACATGTAGTATTTGAGGTGTTACCTGTAGTAGCAGGTAGTATTTGAGGTACTACATGTAGTATTTGAGGTGTTACCTGTAGCAGCAGGTAGTATTTGAGGTACTACATGTAGTATTTGAGGTGTTACCTGTAGCAGCAGGTAGTATTTGAGGTACTACATGTAGTATTTGAGGTGTTACCTGTAGTAGCAGGTAGTATTTGAGGTACTACATGTAGTATTTGAGGTGATACCTGTAGCAGCAGGTGGTATTTGAGGTACTACATGTAGTATTTGAGGTGTTACCTGTAGTAGCAGGTAGTATTTGAGGTACTACATGTAGTATTTGAGGTGATACCTGTAGTAGCAGGTGGTATTTGAGGTACTACATGTAGTATTTGAGGTGATACCTGTAGCAGCAGGTGGTATTTGAGGTACTACATGTAGTATTTGAGGTGTTACCTGTAGTAGCAGGTGGTATTTGAGGTGATACCTGTAGTAGCAGGTGGTATTTGAGGTACTACATGTAGTATTTGAGGTGTTACCTGTAGCAGCAGGTAGTATTTGAGGTGATACCTGTAGTAGCAGGTGGTATTTGAGGTACTACATGTAGTATTTGAGGTGTTACCTGTAGCAGCAGGTGGTATTTGAGGTACTACATGTAGTATTTGAGGTGTTACCTGTAGCAGCAGGTAGTATTTGAGGTACTACATGTAGTATTTGAGGTGATACCTGTAGTAGCAGGTGGTATTTGAGGTACTACATGTAGTATTTGAGGTGATACCTGTAGTAGCAGGTGGTATTTGAGGTACTACATGTAGTATTTGAGGTGATACCTGTAGTAGCAGGTGGTATTTGAGGTACTACATGTAGTATTTGAGGTGTTACCTGTAGTAGCAGGTAGTATTTGAGGTACTACATGTAGTATTTGAGGTGTTACCTGTAGCAGCAGGTAGTATTTGAGGTACTACATGTAGTATTTGAGGTGATACCTGTAGTAGCAGGTGGTATTTGAGGTACTACATGTAGTATTTGAGGTGTTACCTGTAGTAGCAGGTAGTATTTGAGGTACTACATGTAGTATTTGAGGTGATACCTGTAGCAACAGGTAGTATTTGAGGTGTTACCTGTAGTAGCAGGTAGTATTTGAGGTACTACATGTAGTATTTGAGGTGTTACCTGTAGCAGCAGGTAGTATTTGAGGTACTACATGTAGTATTTGAGGTGTTACCTGTAGCAGCAGGTAGTATTTGAGGTACTACATGTAGTATTTGAGGTGATACCTGTAGCAGCAGGTAGTATTTGAGGTACTACATGTAGTATTTGAGGTGATACCTGTAGTAGCAGGTGGTATTTGAGGTACTACATGTAGTATTTGAGGTGTTACCTGTAGTAGCAGGTAGTATTTGAGGTACTACATGTAGTATTTGAGGTGTTACCTGTAGCAGCAGGTAGTATTTGAGGTACTACATGTAGTATTTGAGGTGTTACCTGTAGCAGCAGGTAGTATTTGAGGTACTACATGTAGTATTTGAGGTGATACCTGTAGCAGCAGGTAGTATTTGAGGTACTACATGTAGTATTTGAGGTGATACCTGTAGTAGCAGGTGGTATTTGAGGTACTACATGTAGTATTTGAGGTGTTACCTGTAGTAGCAGGTAGTATTTGAGGTACTACATGTAGTATTTGAGGTGTTACCTGTAGCAGCAGGTGGTATTTGAGGATCCTCTGCACTGGTTTGAGCAGGTATGTCTCCAGAGGTAAAGAATGGTTCAGAGTCGTCTGTCTCTCCTTGAAGAAATGAACCAGACTTTTGTTTTTCATGCAGTCCCTCAGCACCGCCACCGAACTGTGGAGCGACAGACAGATACAGAGAGAGAGACAGAGAGAGAGAGAGAGAGAGAGAGACAGAGAGAGAGAGAGAGTGAGACAGAGAGAGAGAGAGAGAGAGAGAGAGAGAGAGAGAGAGACAGACAGATACAGAGAGAGAGAGAGAGAGAGAGAGAGAGAGAGAGAGAGAGAGAGAGAGAGTGAGACAGAGAGAGAGAGAGAGACAGACAGATACAGAGAGAGAGACAGAGAGAGAGAGAGAGAACAGATAATTTATAGATGCTTTGCAAAGTATTTATTAACATAAAACACAATCATTTAACAAGAGATCATCATCAGTTGCAACTTTTTAACATTTATCCAAATAATGTTTAAAGACGTTTTAAAATCCAATTTTCAACCATTAACAGTTTAAAAATGTTTTTCTGTGTAATGTTTACAGATATTTTACAAAAACTTAATAAAGTATGTAAAATGTTATGTGTGCAACAATAAACTGTTGAAATAACAAATAATTAATTATGCTTTCATTGTTTGTTAACAGAAACATTAAGTTTAATTCACTTTCAATTTACCGTTTTTAACAATAGTTTTTATAAAGTGTTATAAAGTCCTTCAACAACATTTTGAAGGAAAGGACTGCGAGACAGCGAGTTGTCCAGGGGACGGAGGAGACACGAGGAGGAAAGAGGCGAAGGTGACAGGAGAAGATGGAGGACCGAGGAGACACGAGGAGGAAGGAGGCAGAGATGAAAGGAGAAGATGGAGGACCGAGGAGACACGAGGAGGAAGGAGGCGGAGGTGACAGGAGAAGATGGAGGACCGAGGAGACACGAGGAGGAAGGAGGCGGAGGTGACAGGAGAAGATGGAGGATCGAGTAGACACGAGGAGGAAGGAGGCGGAGGTGACAGGAGAAGATGGAGGACAGAGGAGACACGAGGAGGAAGGAGGCGCACGTGATAGGAGAAGATGGAGGACCGAGTAGACACGAGGAGAAAGGAGGTGGAGGTGACAGGAGAAGATGGAGGACAGAGGAGACACGAGGAGGAAGGAGGCGCAGGTGAAAGGAGAAGATGGAGGACCTAGGAGACACGAGGAGGAAGGAGTCGGAGGTGAAAGGAGAAGATGGAGGACCGAGGAGACGCTGGGAGGAGTGTCAGTAAACTCAACAGCTGAACAGTGTTTGAGCGCAGCGTGAGGCGAGAGGGAGGGGAGCAGCAAGAAGGGGAAGTCTGAACAACGAGGGGGGAAGACGGAGGAGGGAGAAGGAAGGAGGTCAAGGTAGCGATGGGGGGACAGAGGAGAGAGGAGGCTCTTTTCCTCCAGATAGACGTAAATCACAGGAGGGAGTCCAGGAATCAGCAGCAGCAGTAAAGTCTGACTGAAAGCAGTTCATCCACGAGTGATGTTCATACCTCACATGTGTTGCTACAATAGCTCAGGGCAGGGAAATGTTTTTATGGTTATGTTCAGGCACTCAAAGGTTGTAGTTACAGGTGATAAACTGCAGTCCCGTGCATGACAGCCATCGTAAATCAAGACGTGTGGACTCATCCAACACGAGTGTAACTTCAAGGACTGCTGAAACATTAAAGGTGGAAGGAATGTGCTTCGTGTCGGCATTGAACACAATCCAGAGCTTTGAAAAGCGTCAGATATGGATGTTCTGCTCCGTTCATAGAGATGATCTAACAAGAAGAAATGCATTCAACAGAACACTTTAGAAGTCTTGTGTTTGTTAGGAGACGCAGTCGAGTTCAGGGTCAGTCTGTTCATACGCAACTTAATAAATACACATGCTATAAGAAAAGCTATGTTTCATCTGTAGTCCCTGATTCAGGTGTCACAGGCTTCCTAAAGTCAGAACATCATCAACACTGAATGAGGGCGTGCAGATGGTCCAACACTTCGATGCAGAACATCTGACATACGTCTGTTCTCTTTACAGGATGGTCGGTGAGACCAGGGTGCATTCAGATGTTGATATTCATGCTCTCCAGAGAAGTCTTTGCGTGAGCTCTTATAATGGTAAATGGATTTATGTAAACATTCACATGCACAGGTTCAGTATCTCGCCCAAGATAACTTTAACATGCAGACTACAGGGACCGGGGATCGACCCTCTGACCATCAAGCTAAACATCAGGTCAAAATATCCAGATTGATATAATCTAAACCTCATTCCTGCTCCGCAGAGGACGGACCCTTTAAGACTAAGTCTGGGATCTAAAGTTGCCATTTTTATCTCCATTAAAATGCTCTCAGAGTAGATATTTCTTCAGGAAGTAGTCCTCTGCAGCCTCTGGACGATGTTAGCAGGACTTTCCTTCTTTTTGTGTTACTAAAGTTTTGCAACAAGCATGAAACTCGATGCAAGAAGACAAAACATAAACACGTAAACCAGAACAAAGTCGTCCGGTTGCCTCAGACAACAGAGAAGCAGTAATCTGTGATCACAGACAAACAGACTGAAGGAAACCGACAAACCTTTGCATGGAGAATTTAAAGCATATGGCAGATATGAAAAGCATACACGAGAGACATTCCTAGAAACTAAGCTTGGAAAGATTCCCATCATATCATCCGCAGAAAAGGAGACTTCCTGCCCTCTTTATTATCTATTCACCTCATGTTAGACGCACACAGAGAATCAGTGCTGGTCTCTGTTATTACAAATTGGAGCCAGTTTGCCTTCATATTCTCACAGACTGTAGATAATTACAGCTGCTCCCAGAGCCTGGATCCATCTGCTCCAATCAGAGGAAACACAACACCAGGCTGCAGTCTGCACAGCCGCTCAGAACCATCAACCTCCTCAACCCTCTGCCTTCAATCTGCCTTTAACTTTTGTTTGCATTTGCAAAAAGAAGTTTCCAGGTATCCAAATGAGTTTTCCAGTATATGTTACTGTACAAGTTTCTTTCAACACTTCATGGAAATATACACGCTGTACCTAAAATAACTTTCTGTAAATCGACCTACAACAACCTCTGCAGCTGCAAACACCTCCTGCAACAGCTTCCTGGTTCTGGCCAAGCGGCAACCTCCAGATAAAAATATAAACCAATGTGGAAGCACCTTAAACCTGCAGTCTCTGTAACCTCCAGCAGGAGGAGACTCCTCTGTAACATCCAGCAGGAGGAGACTCCTCTGTAACCTCCAGCAGGAGGAGACTCCTCTGTAACCTCCAGCAGGAGGAGACTCCTCTGTAACATCCAGCAGGAGGAGACTCCTCTGTAACATCCAGCAGCAGGAGACTCCTCTGTAACATCCAGCAGGAGGAGACTCCTCTGTAACATCCAGCAGGAGGAGACTCCTCTGTAACATCCAGCAGGAGACTCCTCTGTAACATCAAGCAGGAGGAGACTCCTCTGTAACATCCAGCAGCAGGAGACTCCTCTGTAACATCCAGCAGGAGGAGACTCCTCTGTAACATCCAGCAGGAGGAGACTCCTCTGTAACATCCAGCAGGAGACTCCTCTGTAACATCCAGCAGGAGACTCCTCTGTAACATCCAGCAGCAGGAGACTCCTCTGTAACATCCAGCAGGAGACTCCTCTGTAACATCCAGCAGGAGGAGACTCCTCTGTAACATCCAGCAGGAGACTCCTCTGTAACATCCAGCAGGAGACTCCTCTGTAACATCCAGCAGCAGGAGACTCCTCTGTAACATCCAGCAGCAGGAGACTTGTCTGTAACATCCAGCAGCAGGAGACTCCTCTGTAACATCCAGCAGCAGGAGACTCCTCTGTAACATCCAGCAGCAGGAGACTCCTCTGTAACATCCAGCAGCAGGAGACTCCTCTGTAACATCCAGCAGCAGGAGACTCCTCTGTAACATCCAGCAGGAGACTCTCTGTCTCCAGCAGGAGACTCCTCTGTAACATCCAGCAGCAGGAGACTCCTCTGTAACATCCAGCAGGAGACTCCTCTGTAACATCCAGCAGGAGGAGACTCCTCTGTAACATCCAGCAGGAGACTCCTCTGTAACATCCAGCAGGAGACTCCTCTGTAACATCCAGGCAGCAGGAGACTCCTCTGTAACATCCAGCAGGAGGAGACTCCTCTGTAACATCCAGCAGGAGACTCCTCTGTAACATCCAGCAGCAGGAGACTCCTCTGTAACATCCAGCAGGAGACTCCTCTGTAACATCCAGCAGGAGGAGACTCCTCTGTAACATCCAGCAGGAGACTCCTCTGTAACATCCAGCAGGAGACTCATCTGTAACATCCAGCAGGAGACTCATCTGTAACATCCAGCAGGAGACTCCTCTCTAACATCCAGCAGGAGACTCCTCTGTAACATCCAGCAGGAGGAGACTCATCTGTAACATCCAGCAGGAGACTCCTCTCTAACATCCAGCAGGAGACTCATCTGTAACATCCAGCAGGAGACTCCTCTCTAACATCCAGCAGGAGACTCCTCTGTAACATCCAGCAGCAGGAGACTCCTCTGGTTCTATAGAAGTCTATGAGAAAATGTTTCTTCTTCTCTCTTGATTTATTTCCTCAGTAACATTGTCCTGATGAGTTTATGTCTCAATCTGTAGTTTCAAGTCTTCTTCAACATGATGTTCATTTAGTAACTTATGGAAACATTTAAAATAGAGGATAAAGCAGCGTCTCTTTAGGGCTACTTGTGATTGACAGGTCACATGTTTTCTTCTTCAACTTTATCCCTTTCACAGTTTGTGTTTTCATTTCTTAAAAATGTATTTAGGTCAAATTTTATATGTAATTTTGCTGCTGCTGCGTAAAATGTTTTTTTCAGCGTTCGGTTGTGTCGGCTCTGCCCTCGCGTGTCACTTTGTGTTCCAAATAAACAAGATGGCGACGAACAAAATGCTAAACTTAAGGCTCTAGAAATTTACAGTTCTGGCACAAGAAGATTCTCAATCCGGCTAAACAAACAAAGCTTTGATCGGCTGGTTGTTTGTCCAACAGCAGTCATTGAACGCAACACCAGTGGCGGTGATTTCGAGGTCTACAACCTCCGCTTGGATTGGCCTTCCATAAACACAACTATAAAGGGTTGAGAGGAAACCACATAATAAGACAGAGACGGAGGCTGTGAAGGACGTCCATCTGTTGTTAACAACAGAATCACGTCCTGTTTCACGTTCCATCACGATCTCTGCGGCTTTCTGGAGCTGCAGCGCTGAGACATCTGTTAGGAGGAACAGTGGGGGGGGCTAAACGAAGACCCGCTTCACAGAGCAAGTTCTACGCATCACAGGAACACGCAAACTACAACATCTCTCCATCCTGTCATTTGTGTCCATTAAATCACAACCGGTTCTTCCTAAGAGAAGTAAGACAAGCTTCACTGCAGTAGAAACATTTCCGCCTGGTTCCAGTACAAACATTTGAAACACTGTGTGTCCTCAAACAAGTTGGTTTGTTCCAGAAACTGGAACCAGAACCAGGTCAGGGATCAGATGAACGTCTCCGTGTGATCGTTGTGTCTAGATTATTTTCAACATCTGGTAAGAATGAATCTCAAACCTTGAAATTGTTTAAGCAAACAGATATCTGTCCAGATCAAATGCTTCATGGAGGCATTCGCTGTTTCAAATATCAAATAGTGATCCGACCACAGTGAAGGCGCAGAGAGTTGTAAAAATGCATAACTTTAAACCTTCATTTCTTATAAACAGGTGAGTTGTATCCCATAGGCGGTGTTTGCCCCGGGCTGTATATCTGCTGTATATGAGGGTCCATGAGGATCGACTCCCGTTTGGAGCCTCAAGTGGTCGTTCAATGAACTGCAGCTTTCGGCTTCACTGCTCTGCACCGGAGACTGCCGATTGGTTTAAACCGGACCATCAGCACAACTGGAGACAGGTTTCCGGTGGCTTTGCTGCTCACGATCACATAAATACATCCGAACATGTTCCTTTTTACTGATGATGAGAACCAAGCTTCATATTCTTCTCCTCCGTGCTGTTCGGGAGGTTCGGTCCAATTGTGTAAGTAAGCGGTTGTTGTGAACGCAGCTTGAGTTTAATAAGACTGTCAAGACTCAAGAGACAAACATAAGTGATGGAGTTATTTCTAGTTTAGTTTATTTGATATGGACGGTAGAATTAGAACTGTAACAAACATTTATGCACATGGACCAGATGCACTTGAAGTTAAAATCGAGCTTGCCGTGCAGTGAAGTGGGTCATGAACCAGGACCAGGAGAAGAAGCCGTGCAGTGAAGTGGGTCATGAACCAGGACCAGGAGAAGAAGCCGTGCAGTGAAGTGGGTCATGAACCAGGACCAGGAGAAGAAGCAGGCTGCACTGCTAATCATGGCTCAACGGTCTTTGCACCTTTTCTCACTTTGCACTGCATCTTCTGCACAACGACTTAAAAGATTCATCTGATCACAAACCAAAATTTTGTCCTTTTTAATTTAACTCTGTTGTCAGTTGTTGTAAGCGTACTCCGAATAAAACGACGGTCCGTCGCCGCTGGTGAGAGTCGGTCTCGGACCTCATGAGGCTCGATTGCAGCGAGAACATAATCCCACCCAAATGCAGGAAGTGAACCAGAACACAGGATTATGGGCTGTGTTGGTGTTTTCTGTGCATTTGTTGATAATGGACACAAGTGAAGAACAGAACTCACTTCATTCTGCTCGCGTTAACCAGTAGCAAAGACTTCTCGTGCGCTGATACTTCGCACGCTGATCCTTCGCACGCTGATCCATCGCACACTGAACCTTCGCACGCTGAACCTTCGCACGCTGAACCTTCGCACGTTGATCCTTCGCACGCTGATCCTTCGCACGCTGATCCATCGCACGCTGAACCTTCGCACGCTGATCCTTCGCACGTTGATCCTTCGCACGCTGAACCTTCGCACGCTGATCCATCGCACGTTGATCCTTCGCACGCTGATCCTTCGCACGCTGATCCATCGCACGCTGAACCTTCGCACGCTGATCCATCGCACGCTGATCCTTTGCACGCTGATCCTTCAGCAAAACATTTGTTTTATTTGTTCGCTGTGAACCAAAAGGATGAATTTCACTCCGATTGCCAAACACACTACAGTCTGTGAACGCACCATTACTCTCCTCATTAAGGATTTACTCTGAACTCAACAACCTGCACCCCCCCACCCCCCCCGGCTCTACAGCTCATCACTTTACAGCAGTACAAACAGCACACACATCTGCCTCCCTCCGGATCCACACAGACTTCTCATCCACGTGTTAATGTCGTTGTGATATCTCGCTGACGCTGACACGAAGTGATGTCTGAGAGGAGCGTTCCCCGTAAGCAGTTTGATTCTGCTGTTGGCAGTTTCAGACGTGTTCCTGGAGCCATCTTTCTTATTTTTCTTTTAACGCAGAATAACTAAAGACTCGTGTTGGCAGCGTGGCGACGCTCCGGCTCAGGAAGCTGCAGCAGATTCTCCTGCAGACCCAGTGGATCCCAGCGGAACATATCTGGTGATCACATTAATGTGATGCGTTAACCTCACGATGAGACGTGCAGTTTAACTACATGTTGCAGCGTCTTTACTTCACTATACTTTGGACAACGTTCCCTCAGGAGCTTTCACCAAAGATTCCTTCACTTCCTACAGTGTGAAGGCAGAAGCCCCCCCCGACACGTTCAGTCTGCTGCGTCTCTTCAAGGGTCCGGCTGCAGCGCTGGAAGCTGCTGACTGTCAGTTTGGTGTTCTGACAACATTCAACGACGTTTCATGAGCTTCAGAGAGACGACAGCAGAGAGAGGACGCTGACACGCACATGTATCGATGAAGGCAGTGTATTAACATGGAGACGGGTGTACCCACACACACACACACACACACACACACACACACACACACACACACATACACCAAACTGTCTGACAGATGTTTGGTGTGTGTGTGTGTGTGTGTGTGTGTGAGATACAGCTCCTGCCACAAACTCTTCTTCTGCTCCTTAAATTAAAGCTCTCTGCACCTTCACTCTTCTTCAGAATAACGTTTACTTTGGTTATGAATCGCTTCAAACGTCTTCAGGAACATTTCAGAAGAAAAACTTCTGCACTGAACTCGTTTCTGATGCTCGACATGTTTGTTACAGATCATGTGAATCATCATTCTTTATCTTTAATCCATTATCTTATCATTTCATATTTATCTTATACTATTTGTTCTTGTGTGTGTGTGTGTGTGTGTGTGTGTGTGTGTGTGTGTTCTCACTTACTTTGGGTAGTTCATGCAGTAAAGTGTGTAGATGTCGAAGGCTTCACTCTAAAAGAAGACGAGAAAAAACAAACATTAAATCTTCTTTCACGTCATGAGATAAAGAAATATGTTATGAAATTAAATAAACTAATTCATCAAGATCATTGTACAAGAACAAACGCTTTGATTGGATATTTAATATATTATAATATAATATTATGTGATATTATTGTACATTTAATTTTCAATTTCAACATTTAATCGAACGTTTTACTAACGTATCGTTTCATTAGTGATCCGAGCGGCTGTTTCTCTGCAGCTCAGGAGGTCAGAGAGAAGCTGTGTGTTATAACATCCACACCATCCTGCAGCTCACGTCTTCATGTTCAGGAACATGCAACAAGAATATATATTAATAATAATAATAATAATAATAATAATAATAATAATAATAATAATAATAATAATAATAGTATTAAAACAAGAATTCTGACGTTTCTCTGCAAAGTCCTGATCTGAAAACATGTTACATTACATGTGTTTACAAACTGTCACGACTCTGCAGAACAATAAAGTCTCATTGATCCAGTTGATGTCACGACTTCACGACTTCGCGCACAAGACGTCGCGGGTTAGGGTGTACAAATGATCAGTTTGTGGCTGAAATATTCCTTTAATGGTCAGTAGCTGCTGACAAGTGTCAGAGCTGAAGCAGACAGCTGCTTAGGAAACACACACACACACACACACACACACACACACCAGCTGGTTTGTTGGATGACGTGTGCTGCAGTGAATGGAGGGTCCAGCTCTGCTGCTGGTTTATTGGGTGTTTGGGGTTCACTGTGTTGTGTTTCCTGTCACCTAACAGCCTCACACACACACACACACACACACACACACACCTGTACTCACCCTCTCTACGAAGCACTCTGCGATGGCTGCAGCGTGAGGACTCCTCTCCAAGTCCTCCAGCAGGTCACTGAGGAGACAGACGAGTGAGACTTTAGTGCAGAAGCTCTGAAGTATAAAGACAGCAGAGCGTCACATGTGACACACGAGTCCTTGTTCCTCAGCGTGCTGCTCCAGCAGCGTGCAGAGCATCAGTGAGGTGCTGCTGATGTTCACACAGAACAATCTGCACCTTATTAAAAATCTGTTTCAGGGACATTAAACTTGTGGGCTGAGAGCTTTGGAAACATTCATCCATTCACACACACACACACACACACACACACACACACACACACACACACACACTCTGTGTTTTCCGTGTTAATAATAATATATTGATATTATTTCCTGATGTTTTTTATTAAAAACACAAACACATATGTTCTGTATGTTAAAAGCTAGAGAGGATTTAGTTTCCAGTGTGAGACGTGTCATCGATCATCAACAAACACTTTGGTGCACTTTTGTGTTTTGTGCAGGAAAACATCTCAAACTGCTGCAAAACTGTAAAAAGTTCAACTGTGAAGCGAGAGCTCCAGATGTGAAGCTGATCCAACAGAAAGCAGGAAGTTGTGCTGTTGGATCAACATTTAATGGGTTTCAAGGGAGACATTTCTGTCTGACAGTCTGTGTTTTGGACACACACACACACACACACACACACACACACACACACACACACACACACACACACACACACACACACACTTAATAAAAGGAGCTGAAGTGATACAAATACAATCTCACACCTTTGCCAAATTGTGCGCACATGCAAGTACACAGACAACATGTAAATAAAAAAAAGCCAAGAATACAGAGTGTGTACGTGTGATTCAACAGTATCTTCAGTAAGTGTCAGAGGCAAACGAAGGACCTTTGACCTGCTGGATGTTTGTGCCTGAACCCTGAGCAGGATCACAGCTCACCCCCCCCCCCCCCACACACACACTTAGAAACCCATCTAGCCCTGTTTGACCCTCTTGTATTAGAAGCCCCAGCTCCACTGCACAGTGAAGTCCGTCCTCTGCACGTCACACGGTCCTGCTGGTCCTCCTGAGGATCTGAGGAGGATCTGAGGAGGATCTGAGGAGGATCTGAGGAGGATCTGAGGAGGACCTGAGGAGGAACTGAGGAGGAACTGAGGAGGAACTGAGGAGGAACTGAGGATCTCCCTGAGTCCTCAGCTCGGAGCACAAGTCTTCACGAGCAGCGATCAAGAAGTAAAGCAGGTGAGTGACGCAGCTGCAGCTCATCATCATGTCGCTCTGCAGAAAACTTTCAACTGAAGCATCATGATGATTTTGTAGAATTAAACTATGTTTTGATAATTTTAATAGAATCTCGCTGTAATTCTCTCATTTTATCTTAATATGAAAAACATCCATCGTTTCATTGGATCATCAGAATACTTTGTTGTGAAAATAATCAATAGTTGAAGCTCTAAATTATTTATTATAATTAATTATTTACATGAACGTTTATTTTACACTCAGAGAAATAAAGCATGAGAAGTGCAACATCTGGAAACATTAAAGTTTTCCTGGCAGCTTTTAAACATTTCTTCATCTTTAATTCTGCACATTGAACATTTCCTCATGTCACACACACACACACAGACACACACACACAGACACACACACACACACACACACACACACACACACACACACACACACAGGGAGAGGAGGTGTTACCGTCAGTGTTACAGAGGCTGAAGGTTTAATTTATATTTTAAGACCAAACACGACTAACTGAAAACAAACAACAGAACTAAACAGGGTCAAACAGGAACTAAATGAACCACACAAACATGCTCAACAGGGTCAAACAGAAAATGGGATAAACCAGGTCCAACCATGAATAACACCAAACAGCTGGAACAGGGCCAAACAAATTGACCAAAACCAAACAAGGAAACTGAACAAGTGCAAAATGGACCAAACGAGGCCCAACAGGACAACATAGAACAAAACAACTGAACTAAACTGGGACAAAGAAGAAAGAACAGGGACAAATAGGACTAAATGAAACCAAACAACTGGAACAAAAAGGGACGAAAGAAAACCAAATAGGGCCGAGCGTTGGCCAGGAACAAACAACTGATCTAAACCGGGACAAACAAGAAGGAACAGGGACAAATAGGACCAAGCAGGGCCAGACAGAACTAGGGAACAGGCCCAAACAAGAACAAACTGGACCAACGAGGCTCAACAGGGTCAAACGCAACCGAAAACTGGACACAACAGAGCCTAACAGGACTAAATACAACCAAACCAACTAGACCAAAAACAGACAAACAAAAATTGACCTGAAACAACAACTGGACCAAAAACTGGACCAAACAACTGGACCAAACAACTGGACCAAACAACTGGACCAAACAGGGACGTGAGTTTCTAACAACCAGCATGTTGTTTAGCTGTTCTTCTTACCTGACTTTCTTTTCACTTTGGATTTAACCCTAACCCTAACCCTAACCCTAACCCTAACCCTATCCCTGTGAAACACGGAGCAGCAGTCAAACCTGAGCACAGGTGTGGAACAAACCATTATCTGTTTAACAATAGGGGTGTGTGAAGGACATCACCTTTCATATTTTACTATGGATGCAAAATTCAATTCTCCAATTAGTTTTAATTTTAAAACTCTGAACCAAAACAAGCATTTAAAAAAAGTCCATTTAGGGGGTCGGCCATTTTCTATGTTTGCCTGAATGTCTGCAGAATTGTTTTACTCTCTTTATTGATCATCGAAGGGAATTATGTTTTCCTACTTCTGCATCAGAACCTGGATCACTTCAGACACAGAGGAGGACTGGCAAAGCCTCCTGGGAGATGTAGTTGTTGTTTGCTTAAAAACAAAGCCATCTCTATTTTAGAGGTTTACAACTAGTGGTGAAGTATAATATTAGTTCTCAAGTAAAGTACTCAAAGTACCATTTCACTTGAGCGTGTGCATTTTCTGCTTCACTACATTTTGCAAATATTTAAATGTTTCGTCCTCTATATTTATTTGATAACTTTAGTTACTTTGCAGATTCATATAATTAATATAACATGATAAACTAAAGTAGCT
Organism: Cottoperca gobio; assembly: GCF_900634415.1. NCBI lineage: Eukaryota > Metazoa > Chordata > Actinopteri > Perciformes > Bovichtidae > Cottoperca > Cottoperca gobio. The sequence continues at coordinate 99,206 of NW_021167076.1, forward strand.
CCTCCTTCACCAGCTGCAACATTAAAGAGATGAACACATTAATGCAGCAATAATTATAAGAATATAATATATATTATTCTGCAGAATGAGTACTTTCTGTACTTTATATATATTTTAATGAGCATGATTTTGACTTTAACTGAATTAAAGCACATTGGAAGTAAAAGATCTGAACTTCCTTCACTGTTTACATCGTGTGAGTCTCAGTCTGCAGCGAGGACGAGTGTCAATAATCAATAAAGTTACAGGACAGTCAGCAGATTGAATTAGAGATATTTGAAACTCAACAACCACATGTGAGGTTACACCACAACACTCTCACTGCATTCTCAGTTAACAAGCAGAAATCAAGTCTCTCATTATCACACACACACACACACACACACACACACACACACACACACACACACACACACACACACACACACACACTCGCTCTCTCTCCTCTGGCGTCAGGCCTCATCTTGTGGCCGGCGGACATCATTAGTGGGGGATTGTGGGAGAGGGAGAGGGAATTCTGGGTGTTTTTGATTTTGTTTTTAGATCTGTGCCACAATACAAACAGTTTAATATGACCGAGAGAAAATAAAGAGACAGACAGAGAGACAGGGGACAGACAGAGGACAGACAGAGAGACAGGGGACAGACAGAGGACAGACAGAGAGACAGGGGACAGACAGAGGACAGACAGAGAGACAGACAGAGGACAGACAGAGAGACAGAGGACAGACAGAGGACAGACAGAGAGACAGGGGACAGACAGAGGACAGACAGAGAGACAGGGGACAGACAGAGGACAGACAGAGAGACAGACAGAGGACAGACAGAGAGACAGAGGACAGACAGAGGACAGACAGAGAGACAGGGGACAGACAGAGGACAGACAGAGAGACAGACAGAGGACAGACAGGGGACAGACAGAGAGACAGGGGACAGACAGAGGACAGACAGAGGACAGACAGAGGACAGACAGAGAGACAGAGGACAGACAGAGAGACAGAGGACAGACAGGGGACAGACAGAGAGACAGACAGAGAGACAGACAGAGGACAGACAGAGAGACAGAGGACAGACAGGGGACAGACAGAGAGACAGACAGAGGACAGACAGAGGACAGACAGAGGACAGACAGAGAGACAGAGGACAGACAGAGAGACAGAGGACAGACAGGGGACAGACAGAGAGACAGACAGAGAGACAGACAGAGGACAGATAGAGAGACAGAGGACAGACAGAGAGACAGACAGGCAGAGAGACAGACAGACAGAGGATAGACAGAGGACAGACAGACGGACAGACAGACGGACAGACAGGCAGAGAGACAGGGGACAGACAGAGGACAGACAGAGGACAGACGGAGGACAGACGGAGGACAGACAGAGGACAGACAGAGGACAGACGGAGGACAGACAGAGGACAGACGGAGGACAGACGGAGGACAGACAGACAGACGGAGGACAGACAGAGGACAGACAGAGGACAGACGGAGGACAGACGGAGGACAGACAGAGGACAGACGGAGGACAGACGGAGGACAGACAGACAGACGGAGGACAGACAGAGGACAGACGGAGGACAGACAGACAGACAGACGGAGGACAGACAGAGGACAGACGGAGGACAGACGGAGGACAGACAGACAGACGGAGGACAGACAGAGGACAGACAGAGGACAGACCGGAGGACAGACGGAGGACAGACAGACAGACGGAGGACAGACGGAGGACAGACAGACGGACAGACAGACGGACAGACAGGCAGAGAGACAGGGGACAGACAGAGGACAGACAGAGGACAGACGGAGGACAGACGGAGGACAGACAGAGGACAGACAGAGGACAGACGGAGGACAGACAGAGGACAGACGGAGGACAGACGGAGGACAGACAGAGGACAGACGGAGGACAGACAGAGGACAGACAGAGGACAGACGGAGGACAGACGGAGGACAGACAGAGGACAGACGGAGGACAGACAGACAGACGAGGACAGACGGAGGACAGACAGAGGACAGACAGAGGACAGACAGAGGACAGACGGAGGACAGACGGAGGACAGACAGACAGACGGAGGACAGACAGACAGACGGAGGACAGACGGAGGACAGACAGAGGACAGACAGAGGACAGACAGAGGACAGACGGAGGACAGACGGAGGACAGACAGACAGACGGAGGACATCAGCACACAGAAATATATCTGATAATTAGAGACAGAGAGGAAAAGCTTTTTGTTGTGGGAACAAACATTTTTAAGGAAACAAAAGAAACAATAATAAGAAAATAACAGAACTGTTAAAGGGCCGTATCGCTGTTTTTGTTTCATGTTTTTGAAAATGTGTTTTCTCTCAAATCTGTTCGTATGTCAGAGAATAAATCCCTATTTTTTATTTTTAAATTTGAGGTTTATTGACCTATAACAGAGTTTGATAAACAATACACTAATAACTCTGATTTATTTTTGGTTGAGTGGATTCTTTTGATCATTGTCCAAATCATCAGTTTTAAGATTTTCTTTACTTGCAGCAGTTGGTTTTAGTTTATTTCTGAAGAGCAGAAACTTCAAACTTGCTGTAGAGAGACGCAATAAAAGTTCTCCTGAATGTTGCGTTCAAGAACACAGCAACAGGGGCCGTGTGACCAAATGAACTCCAGACTACATGTTAACTCTCAGCAGGTTTTCAGTTTGTTCACACTAGAAAAGGGAATTCCACTCAAAGAAAGTCAGTAAATACTCAAAAATGCTTTTATTTTGAAATGTTTAGTTTGTCCCATAATGCAGTAGAAGAAAAGAGGACGACTCACAGCTGTGAAGAATTACAATGAATGGATAATGGAGACAGTTCCAGATATGTCTTGGAAAACAAAATAAATATGAATAGTTACACAGATGTTTAAAACAGTTTGATGCCACTTTGTTCAGTTTTAACTTCTGTCAGTACAAGATGGAAACGAATGTTGTTGTTATTATAATGTTCTGCTAAAACTTTATTCCCACCAAAAATGCATCTCATCTTTTATCGATGATGATCTTTCATTCAAAATACGACTTTTGACCTTTTGACCTTTAACAAACTCTCCTGTAAACAGCAGAAACACAAACAACTGAATAAAAGCAGGAGAAGAAGAGTTCAGAGCTTCTTCTTCTACAGTTATATTCCTGTTGTGGTTTCTGATTGGCTCCTGCCACTGTCAATCAAACAGCTATTTTCTTTCTCTTCTCTTGTGTTGATTCTTTGGAGTCTCAAACTTTATTAAATGTTTATTTCAGGACGTTTCTTTTCTTTTCTTAATATTTAGATTTAGTTTTTGACAGGAGGCCCCCCCCCCTCACTTTGAATCATGTCACTTCTTTTCTCAGGGGTTTTAGCTGCTACATACACAAACCTAACCCTGACCCCGCTCGACCCCCCCCCCGCAGGCCGGGGCCAAACCAAACACGGGGGGGGCCGGAGGATCTGCTTTTCATCCTACACAGAGTCCAACCTTTAACAAGAGTGATGAACTGCTGCTGACGCTCAGGCATCTCAGATACGCTGCTTAAATAAACTGAAGGGGGGGGAGAGGGGAGGAGAGAGGAGAGAAGAGGAGAGGAAGAGGGAGAGGAGAGGAGGACAGGAGAGGAGAGAAGAGGAAGAGGAGAGGGGACAGGAGAGGAGAGGAAGAGGAAGAGGAGAGAGGAGAGGTATAGGTGGATGCGATTGGAGTCGATCGTAGAGCGTATAGTAGTATTCTCTTTTCCCTTCTCTGCTCTCCCGTCCTCTTCCTTTCCCCATTCCTCTTTCTCTC
>NW_021167077.1:0-33820 GCF_900634415.1 Cottoperca gobio
TGGTGTAGTTGGTGCAGTTGGTGTAGTTGGTGCAGTTGGTGCAGTGGATGTAGTTGGTGTAGTGGGTGTAGTTGGTGCAGTGGATGTAGTTGGTGTAGTGGGTGCAGTGGGTGTAGTTGGTGTAGTGGATGTAGTTGGTGCAGTTGGTGTAGTGGATGTAGTTGGTGCAGTGGATGTAGTTGGTGCAGTTGGTGTAGTGGATGTAGTTGGTGCAGTTGGTGTAGTTGGTGCAGTTGGTGCAGTTGGTGTAGTGGATGTAGTGGATGCAGTTGGTGCAGTGGATGTAGTTGGTGCAGTTGGTGTAGTTGGTGCAGTTGGTGCAGTTGGTGTAGTGGAACATCGCTTATTCCGCCGTGTGCGATGCTAACATCTGAATGGCACACTTTACAAAAAGCACGAGTTTGCCCGACTCTGTTTTTAATATAGAAGGGAAGGTCTCTTCTCATTTGTTACTTGCATAAAGTTTTAACTTGTTTGGCAGGTACAGCTGCGTCTCCATCTATCTCCCGTTCACTGTGACTCTCATCATATGTTCTCTTCTTCTGTGTTATTGTTCCTGTTTTCTTCTTCTGTGTGTTTACTGGCGGATAACATTTTTCAGCTAAAGTTAAACATAATACTGCCACCTGCTCTACCGGAGGCCACTTTACACTTTTTTTAATTAGGCCTATTTTTTTTTCTGAAAGGTTAAAATAAATACGGGATAATCCCGGGAAAAACGGGAGGGTTGACAGGTATGCGCTAGTCACGGACGAGGCGGTGGCCCAGTTGGAGATGATTGAACTTTCTGAGGAAGACCGACTGAAACCTGTTCTGAGGGAAGGGACCCTTGAGTTCTGGAAAACTGTGCCAATGGAAAAAATATCCCAATGTCAAACGGGCTGCACTCAAGCTACTATCAATGTTTGGGTCAACATACGTCTGTGAGTCGGTGTTATCTACCCTGAAACACGTGAAATCAAAGTATCCATCTGTTCTGACTAACACACGTGTGAAAGAATTGCTTTGAGTGACCACAACGGAATACAAGCCAGATATGAGGAGGATTGTTCGAGGCAAGGAATGTCAGAAGTCCCACTAATTTAAAGAAGCAACATGCAGAGGAAGATAAAAAACCTTGATTGTGGTGTGTGACATTTACAATAAATCTGTCTGAGCAGAGCTGTGTGTGTCCGTCTGTGTGAGGGTGTGTGTGTCTTTGGCAGGGGAGGGTCTTTGAGTGTGTGTGTGTGTGTGTGTGTGTGTGTGTGTGTGTGTGTGTGTGTATAAAGTTTTAGATTTTAATTTTGACTGTGTGAGAGTGAGGGGGGAGTGAGGGAGCACAGAGAAGGCTGAGAACAAAAGAGAGAAGGGGGGGGTGCGCATCAGTGACTGTGTATGATGTGGCTCTTTGCAGTAACATAGTAACATTTTTGGCTCTTAACCTCTGACTGGTTGGCCACCCCTGGTGTAGTGTATGTAGTTGGTGCAGTTGGTGTAGTGGTGCAGTTGTTTTATATATTTCCTTGAGAGCCATATATTTAATACATTTGAATACAACTTTATGTGGTCATTTTTTACTAATTGCGGTATCAGTGTTTCATTTAACAGGTGCTCTTTTATTAAATAAACTATTTATCTCATTTATGTGCACGTGTCAGTGTTTACTGCACGGCTGTCAAACTCAAGGCAATTATATCCGGCCACAAGGAAATATCATGCGTCTGTCATAACTGGCCCGCCGGTTTTGGTAATTAATTCAATGCATGGCACAACCACGGGAAAAGACATTTGAGGAAGAATCTAAGTGTGTGAATGAAATGAAAGTCATCAATCAAAATCATGTTAAAAAAATGTCAGCTCAAAATTGTCTGCGAGCCATAATGCGTTATCGAAAGAGCCATAGGTTCCCGACCCCTGGTGTAGTGGATGCAGTTGGTGCAGTTGGTGCAGTTGGTGAAGTGGATGCAGTTGGTGCAGTTGGTAATGAGCAGTAATGAGCAGTAATGTCAGTCAGTCCCTTCCTTCCTGTGTGGAGCTTTTACAAGTCGGGAAGCAGAACGTCTGTGAGAGGAACGAGGGGACAACATGTGGAGTGTAAAACCACAGCAGCAGCTTCATGAGGACAGAAAGTCATTTCTCAGCGGGTTCATTCTGTGGTTTTATGTGTGTGTGAAAAGATTTTCTCTGTGAGAGATAATTCACTGAGGTTCTGGGTCATCACCATCAAGAGGTTTGGGAGCTGGTAATATCAGAATACTCCATCAGTCCCTGAGGGGGATCCTCTCTTCTCTTTGTGCTTCTCAACGGGGAACTGAGACCAGAAGATAAACCGTAGAGAAACATCCCAGCTGGAGACTTCTTCAGGTGGAAACAACAAACACAAGTTTAAAGCTCCAAACTCGTGTGAATGCAAGTTTTAGCTCATTGAATTTAACTTTATTTCCTCCTGACTGTGCAGCCAATTACTTCAGAAGCTTTAACGTCTAGTGCTCCATCACAGTGGACGCACGCTGGTTTAAAGGCCAACGGGGATTTGAACTGTCCTTTTGTGTAAGAAAATATGACGACGCTGCAGCTGTTTTTGAAGACTATGGAATTTGGAAACTATTACTACTACTGTTATTAATAATGTGCACACAGACTTAAAGTGGAGAGCTGAACACATGAGGTGTGTGTGGAGCCATAAGGAGCTTTAAACCTTTATTAAACTAACAGAAACGGTTTTAATCTTTGATCTTTGACTCTTGTCACGAAATGCAGCATTGGACTCAAACAGCAGGAAGAGTGGCAGTGAAGATAATACATGTACAACAGGTGTATTTAAAGTCTCTGTCCTTCCATGTAACACTGCTGTGTGTCTGCACATCACCTCATGACTCACTTCCTGTCAGCTGAAGTGAGCAGGTGCATCCAATCAAGCTGCAGGAACTTCTCCAAGGTGATCAAGAGAAACAGGAAACGCCTGAGACAAAGATGTGGCATCAATGTTCAGGGTCCTCAGAGTCCTGCATGTAAACATCTCCACCTGAAGAGTAGACGACAGAGAGAAGAAGAAAGATGTTTGTGCAACAGAAAGATTCACAGATGGAAAACGAGCAGACAGAGAGATTGAAGGACGATGAAATGAAAAGCTGAAAGAAAAGATTAAAGAGAGTCTGCCGGTGACCATGGTGACGCCGAGCGACATGGATGAGTCATCTCCTCCCAAATAATGAAAATCAGGTCGTCACTCACCTGCCTGAGGAGGATGAGGAGGAGGAGGTAGAGAAGGAGGAGGAGGAGGATGAGGGGGAGGAGGAGGAGGAAGAGGAGGAGGAAAGAGGATGAGGGGGAGGAGGAAGAGAAGGAGAAGGAGGAGGAGGACCCTTACCACGATGAAGGTCAGCCTCTGACCCTCAGCTCCAGAGGAGGCGCTGACTCTGTGTTCACACTCAAAAAGGAAACACTGGAAATAATCGTTTGTATTTTTAAAGAGAATCAAATGTTAATAATCTGTGTGACTGAAGGAGATGCAGCCTCAGACACTGAGCAGTATCCTCTGGAGACACTGAGCAGTATCCTCTGGAGACACTGAGCAGTATCCTCTGGAGACACTGAGCAGGATCCTCTGGAGACAATGCAGATGTCCTCTGGAGACACTGCAGATGTCCTCTGGAGACAATGCAGATGTCCTCTGGAGACAATGCAGATGTCCTCTGGGACACTGCAGATGTCCTCTGGAGACACTGAGCAGGATCCTCTGGAGACACTGCAGATGTCCTCTGGAGACACTGAGCAGGATCCTCTGGAGACACTGCAGATGTCCTCTGGAGACACTGAGCAGGATCCTCTGGAGACACTGCAGATGTCCTCTGGAGACACTGAGCAGGATCCTCTGGAGACACTGCAGATGTCCTCTTGAGACACTGAGCAGGATCCTCTGGGACACTGCAGATGTCCTCTGGAGACACTGAGCAGGATCCTCTGGGACACTGCACATGTCCTCTGGAGACACTGCAGAGGTCCTCTGGAGACACTGCACATGTCCTCTGGAGACACTGCAGAGGTCCTCTGGAGACACTGCACATGTCCTCTGGAGACACTGCAGAGGTCCTCTGGAGACACTGCAGATGTCCTCTGGAGACACTGCAGATGTCCTCTGGGACACTGCAGATGTCCTCTGGAGACACTGCAGAGGTCCTCTGGAGACACTGCAGATGTCCTCTGGGACACTGCAGAGGTCCTCTGGGACACCTTGAGATCAGATGCTGCGTGGAGGGACGTCTGCACGATGCAAAGTGAAGACATTGACAAATAAAACTATATTTTTGAGAGTTTTATTCTCATAAATTTGGGATTTGGGAGTTTTAACTTGAATATTCTCAGATTATAAAGTCAAAATGTTCAAGTTTTTGTGAGTTTCTCTCTGGATATTATCCCCAACGCTGGCTCTTGAAATTGCCATAATACACAGTCGTACTTAGTCACACGGACATAAAACAACATTCAACCTGTTGTCTGGTAAACTGATCATATGTATAGACCTTCAGGACGATTGTGTAGAACATCTGCAGCTGGTTCCTCTCAGAAGATGTTCAAATGCAGATCAGGCAGTTTAACGTCCTCTCTGACTTCTGAATCCTGTTCTGGTCTCATGTTCAGCATCTTTACATCTGGTACACCAGCAGTCTAAAGTGAAATAACAAGTGAAATGTCATCATGGGAGCAGAACATGAAGTACAACTTATACTGATGAAGTGAGAGAATAAACCTCGCTCCTCTGGCAGGACGGACTTCACTGCTGCAGTCGTGATGAAGACCTGGAGGAGAAGTGAACAGCTGTAATATATCCATCCTGTAGTGAGTGGTACATCCTGCTCGTGTCCCTTTTAATATACATATTCTCTCTTCTTCATCTGTTTCCATTTCACCAGGGTAATGCTCTGCACCTTTGAACTGTCTCGTGTGAAATTGCTTCTACAAATAAACCCGCTCCAGCTGGACGCAGAATCTGCCTCCATTCACGTTAATGTCCACAATATTGTATGAAGTAGTTTCCTTCTGCAGAGTGGATTCAAGAACAATTTGGAGGAGTGTATCTATATATAGAGACGTGCTGCTGCAGGCGGCCGTGAGGGAGAAGTGCTGGTGTGTGTGTGTGTGTGTGTGTGACACGTGTGCATGTTACTTCCAGCCCGTGCATCTGTAGCTCCGCTCTGGATGTATCTGCAGGTTGTGAAGCCTTCGGCCATGTTTCCGTCTACATGACTCACGACATCCATCAGCGTGTGATTAGCTGGTCAGACGAGTCTCAGACTGAAGCTGATGTGTTCATGTTGGTGTTCGCTCTGACTCCTACAGGTGAAGGTGACCAGGGCTGAGCCTCTCATTGTGGTCATGACATGACATGTCATGAGATACAATTATATCTTTAAATTATTAATAACGAGCACTTAGTTACTTACATTTCTCACATTTTTTCTCGAGTATTTGCTCATTTTAATGATTTTAACTCATTTTAGAGTTGTTTTTGTTTCCAGTTCACTGCGATTAACAAACTGAACTCCAGTAAATCAAACTATTGTCAGATTTCTCTGTGTGTGCACGCAAACATCTGTACAGCTGGGAATATATATATATATATATATATATATATATATATATATATATATATATATATATATATTCTTCTCACTCGTCACGTTTCCATCTGAATCTAAAGAACGTTTTGATCGCGCTTTTAAAAAAATCTATAAAGAAATTGCCAATTAATTAAATATTTTTTTCTTAATTAAGTCTCCAAACGAGCTGCCATGTTGGTCGTTTTGAATTCTTGGAGTGAAAGCTCTCGTCCAATCAGGTGCCAGATGCTATCGCGCCCCTGTGGACCCGCACCATCGAGGTTCTTATGCCAGCGGCTGCGTGTAAACTTTGTGAAGAAGCTCATTGAAGCATTTTAATTAACTGAAAAGAAATCGAAGGATATAAAACACAGTTATTGCCAATATGCTTTATTTCTTCTCACTCATCACGTTTCCATCTAAATATAGTGCACATTTTAAATTGCATCTTTCAGTTAATCTGGAAAGAAATTGACAATGAATGAAATGAATTGTCCAGTGAAGAAGAAGAGGAGATTAAAAGAGCTCTAAGGAGGAAGAAGCAGAACATGTGTTAATGTACATCATCATTTATTTACTCAATCTGTTCCCTGTGCACTTGTCACGTTTTGCTTCTATACATAAACCAACTTTAAAAGATAAAGCATAAAAACATTTATGTAATATTAAACTATCATCCCTGAAAATATTTGTGTTTGAATTCAACAGATTCAATCAAGAGGTTTTATTCTCAGCGTCGTTATCGACAATAAAGATCTTTAGTCAAAGCTTCTCCAACATCCAGTGAAATAAATACATTTAAATAATGGTGCAGGAATAATTCACATTTATTAAACAGAAGATGAAACAGAAGCCACGTTTTTAAATACTGTTCAGTGGGATTTAACAACAGGACACTAACAGTATTTTACCCCCCCCTGCAGACTACGGCTGGCCGCTGCCCTCTGACTTTTGTCCCATCTGGATCTACCTGGACGTCCTGTTCTCCACGGCGTCCATCATGCACCTCTGCGCCATCTCTCTGGATCGATACATCGGGATACGAAACCCGATCCACCACAGCCGCTTCAACTCCCACACCAAGGCCCGCATGAAGATCATGGCGGTTTGGACCATCTCCGTGGGTAAGAACTGCGTTGTTCATTATACATCCACATGTTGAGGAGGAGCAACACAGTTAGCGCTACACGTTAGGCTGGGACGAAGTTTGAAGGTTGTTTGTGTTTCATGATCAACGATACAAGCCATCCTCTTGTAACGTTATTCAGAAACGCTTTGGACAAATAAAATAATGAGAAGTTCAAAGTGGTTTCTTACTGTAGCGAGGCCGCGGTTCAAAACTGAGAAAGCCCTTACTCTGAGAGGGCAGCTGCTCACGAGGAGCGTTTATGACTATGATTTCATGGAGGTGAGCGAACAATCGTGTGCTGATAATTGGCTTCTGCCTGGCTGGTGTCCAGCTGAGCAGGTCAATGGAGCTTGATGAGCAGGAAGTGTAATGATGGTGCTGCAGACGGTGGAGCTGGAGGCGCGGACGGACAGAGTGCACATTAGCTCTGCACGGCCGTTATGAACAAAAAGGAGAAGGGAAATTAAACAGCATGAACATGTATTGCAGTTTCAGCCGTCTGAAAAACAAACCATCAGTTATTGTTTGAAATCTAATCGTCCAAAAACTTTTCCACTTTCCGGTCCTAATTGATTTGTTTTTCTCTTTGTTAGTCGGCATGCTTTCATATAAAGCTAATTAAGTTCATGTTGATCCAGGTGGCAGTGCACACAGCCCTGATATGTTATCTCATGAATAGATGAACATTGTCAGAGCAGTTCATGATTTACAGACGACAGCATTCTGCTGACTTTAGATAAAAGACGAGCAGCGCTTTGTTCACCAGAATGATGCAAATGTCGAATCAGCAGCAAGAAAAGTGATCGATGAAGAAGTGTCAGCGATAAGAATGTTGCTGGATTACTGAACGTGCTCAAGAACTTCAGAAAAGCTCTGATATAAGAAAGAAGAATAACCTGCATCTCAGTCTTTTTTATCGTTTTAAGATTATATAATGTGCTGTAATATTTAGTATAATATCTGTGCACAGGAGTTAGACTACAAAGAAACACAAAACAACCAAAAAGAGACACAAAACAACCACAAAGAAAAAAGAGACACAAAACAACTACAAAGAGACACAAAACAACCACTAAGAGACACTAAACAACCACAAAGAGACACTAAACAACCACAAAGAGACACAAAACAACCACAAAGAGACACAAAACAACCACAAAGAGACACAAAGAGACACACAACAACCACAAAGAGACACAAAACAACTACAAAGAGACACAAAACAACTACAATGAGACACAAAACAACCACAAAGAAACACAAAACAACCAAAAAGAGATTTAAAACAACCACAAAGAAAAGAGAGACACAAAACAACCACAAAGAGACACTAAACAACCACAAAGAGACACAAAACAACCACAAAGTAACACAAAACAACCAAAAAGACTCAAAACAACCACAAAGAAAAAAGAGACACAAAACAACTACAAAGAGACACAAAACAACCACTAAGAGACACAAAGAGACACACACCAACCACAAAGAGACACAAAACAACTACAAAGAGACACAAAACAACTACAATGAGACACAAAACAACCACAAAGAAACACAAAACAACCAAAAAGAGACTTAAAACAACCACAAAGAAAAGAGAGACACAAAACAACTACAAAGAGACACAAAACAACCACAAAGAGACACTAAACAACCACAAAGAGACACTAAACAACCACAAAGAGACACAAAACAACCACAAAATAACACAAAACAACCAAAAAGACTCAAAACAACCACAAAGAAAAAAGAGACACAAAACAACTACAAAGACACACAAAACAACCACAAAGAGACACACAACAACTACAAAGACACACAAAACAACCACAAAGAGACACACAACAACTACAAAGAGACACAAAACAACCACAAAGAGACACAAAACAACCACAAAGAGACACAAAATAACCACAAAGAAACACAAAACAACCACAAAGAGACACAAAGAGACACACAACAACCACAAAGAGACACAAAACAACTACAAAGAGACACAGAACAACTACAATGAGACACAAAACAACCACAAAGAAACACAAAACAACCAAAAAGAGATTTAAAACAACCACAAAGAAAAGAGAGACACAAAATAACTACAAGGAGACACAAAACAACCACAAAGAGACACTAAACAACCACAAAGAGACACTAAACAACCACAAAGAGACACAAAACAACCACAAAGTAACACAAAACAACCAAAAAGACTCAAAACAACCACAAAGAAAAAAGAGACACAAAACAACTACAAAGAGACACAAAACAACCACTAAGAGACACTAAACAACCACAAAGAGACACTAAACAACCACAAAGAGACACAAAACAACCACAAAGAGACACAAAGAGACACACACCAACCACAAAGAGACACAAAACAACTACAATGAGACACAAAACAACCACAAAGAAACACAAAACAACCAAAAAGAGACTTAAAACAACCACAAAGAAAAGAGAGACACAAAACAACTACAAAGAGACACAAAACAACCACAAAGAGACACTAAACAACCACAAAGAGACACTAAACAACCACAAAGAGACACAAAACAACCACAAAATAACACAAAACAACCAAAAAGACTCAAAACAACCACAAAGAAAAAAGAGACACAAAACAACTACAAAGACACACAAAACAACCACAAAGAGACACACAACAACTACAAAGACACACAAAACAACCACAAAGAGACACACAACAACTACAAAGAGACACAAAACAACTACAATGAGACACAAAACAACCACAAAGAAACACAAAACAACCAAAAAGAGATTTAAAACAACCACAAAGAAAAGAGAGACACAAAACAACCACAAAGAGACACAAAACAACCACAAAGAGACACTAAACAACCACAAAGAGACACAAAACAACCACAAAGTAACACAAAACAACCAAAAAGACTCAAAACAACCACAAAGAAAAAAGAGACACAAAACAACTACAAAGAGACACAAAACAACCACTAAGAGACACAAAGAGACACACACCAACCACAAAGAGACACAAAACAACTACAAAGAGACACAAAACAACTACAATGAGACACAAAACAACCACAAAGAAACACAAAACAACCAAAAAGAGACTTAAAACAACCACAAAGAAAAGAGAGACACAAAACAACTACAAAGAGACACAAAACAACCACAAAGAGACACTAAACAACCACAAAGAGACACTAAACAACCACAAAGAGACACAAAACAACCACAAAATAACACAAAACAACCAAAAAGACTCAAAACAACCACAAAGAAAAAAGAGACACAAAACAACTACAAAGACACACAAAACAACCACAAAGAGACACACAACAACTACAAAGACACACAAAACAACCACAAAGAGACACACAACAACTACAAAGAGACACAAAACAACCACAAAGAGACACAAAACAACCACAAAGAGACACAAAATAACCACAAAGAAACACAAAACAACCACAAAGAGACACAAAGAGACACACAACAACCACAAAGAGACACAAAACAACTACAAAGAGACACAGAACAACTACAATGAGACACAAAACAACCACAAAGAAACACAAAACAACCAAAAAGAGATTTAAAACAACCACAAAGAAAAGAGAGACACAAAATAACTACAAGGAGACACAAAACAACCACAAAGAGACACTAAACAACCACAAAGAGACACTAAACAACCACAAAGAGACACAAAACAACCACAAAGTAACACAAAACAACCAAAAAGACTCAAAACAACCACAAAGAAAAAAGAGACACAAAACAACTACAAAGAGACACAAAACAACCACTAAGAGACACTAAACAACCACAAAGAGACACTAAACAACCACAAAGAGACACAAAACAACCACAAAGAGACACAAAGAGACACACACCAACCACAAAGAGACACAAAACAACTACAATGAGACACAAAACAACCACAAAGAAACACAAAACAACCAAAAAGAGACTTAAAACAACCACAAAGAAAAGAGAGACACAAAACAACTACAAAGAGACACAAAACAACCACAAAGAGACACTAAACAACCACAAAGAGACACTAAACAACCACAAAGAGACACAAAACAACCACAAAATAACACAAAACAACCAAAAAGACTCAAAACAACCACAAAGAAAAAAGAGACACAAAACAACTACAAAGACACACAAAACAACCACAAAGAGACACACAACAACTACAAAGACACACAAAACAACCACAAAGAGACACACAACAACTACAAAGAGACACAAAACAACCACAAAGAGACACAAAACAACCACAAAGAGACACAAAATAACCACAAAGAAACACAAAACAACCACAAAGAGACACAAAGAGACACACAACAACCACAAAGAGACACAAAACAACCACAAAGAGACACACAACAACTACAAAGAGACACAAAACAACCACAAAGAGACACAAAACAACTACAAAGAGACACAAAACAACCACAAAGAGACACAAAACAACCACAAAGAGACACAAAATAACCACAAAGAAACACAAAACAACCACAAAGAAACACAGCACAACTACAAAGAGACACAAAATAACCACAAAGAAACACAAAACAACCACAAAGAAACACAGCACAACTACAAAGAGACACAAAACCCTGAGCAAACACTACAACGTGTACGTCTGTAACAAACTAAATCTAAATGTTGATCAGTGAGCTTTAGAGCTGCTCATAGGAGGATTTAGTTAGTTTCTTATTGTTGGTTGTTTTGGTCTTTGTGCTAAGCTTCATATTTACACAAATGTGAAGTTGCATCCATCTTCTCGTCCAACATTCTGTACGACAGAAAATAATACAGAGGTTTACAACATTTGAAATTAAATCCTGCATGAAAAGTCACAAAGTAAGACACGACAGTCCAATGAAACGTCCTCATGAAAGACATCGTCCCACTGAATAGTCTTTTAGTGGTGGACGTAGAGGACGCTGGAGAAAAGCCTCTCTGCACCAACGACACATTAATGCTGTTCATAAATATCTGCCACTCAGATCCTCTTAAGAATGACACCCAGGTCATGTTTTTATTATAGTTTCCCTTAATGCGGCTCTGCACAGACCGTCAAAGAGTCTCATAGACAAAACATTAAGTAAGAGAAGTAGCTTCATCTGTTAGTTAGTTCAGGGGGGACCTCGATGTGCTGCTACACTCACAGTGATATATATATATATATATATATATATATATATATATATTTATTGTTCAAAAAGATTATATTTTGTTCTGGAAATGACAAAAGTCGTGTCTTGTAATCAAGGACAATACAATGTTCTCGTCTCAAAGTCGATGGTTTTATGTTCGAAGCCTGAAATAAGTTCTGAGGTTTAAACAAGCTGAAGAGATTTTCACAATTTGTTCTGCAACATAAAATACGTCAGTGAATAAACTTTTATGTGTCTTTATAAAGACGGTTGTTAACAAGCGGCTGAATGAGAGTAAACGTCTGGACATTAGCTTAGCATTTAGCTTAGCATTTATATTAGCATTTAGCTTAGCATTTATATTAGCATTTAGCTTAGCATTTATATTAGCATTTAGCTTAGCATTTATCTTAGCGGTGGTGATGTGAAGTCAGTGGTGTAGGTGTAAGTATGTGTACGTTTTATAAATGTTTGTCACAGGTGACGAGGAGCTCTGAAACACCAAAATGTTTCTTCGAGCTTCACAAATATGGCATTTATGTTTTGTTTAAATTTTATTAAACCATGTTCCACTTTTAGGAGAAAAGGCTTTAAGGATGTCTTCTTGGTTTGATTGTATCTGACGGAGGTGAATCTGAAAGTATGTCGTAGCTTCACAAACAGGTGTTTACGGCCTTTCAACTCGTGCAGGTAAACTGGAATAATGTGAACAGAAAGTAACTCATATTAACTCACTTAAAATCTAACCACCACATTTCCCGCCATTATCTTAAAAAACAGACGAGTCTTCAGTTTGTTATGACGAAGATCAAACTTCACAATTATAAACTTACTTTAGATTATAAAGTAAGTAAAGATAATAAATGTAAAAGTGTTTCAGTGAAGTAGTGTTAAAACTGTCCTTACCCATAATCCCTTGCTCCACATGCGTTTACATGCATCTTTGAGTTGTGAGGTTTCTGCTTTAATGGTGGATCTAAAGAACTGTCGTCCAATAACTCGTCTCAAAGGACCAACACAGATACGGTTCATGGAGCAGAAAGATTTAAACTTTGTGAGGACGTTGGGAACAGGTAGATTACAACACATTAATGACATTACTTCAGTCCAGCAGCGGGATTATAAGGACTCCACTGAGGTCTGTCGCTGTGACGGAGAAGTTACAATAAGTCCAACTTCAAAGCAATAACAATGTGAATGATAGGAGTTATTCAGGAGGAGGAACTTCCACCTGCTTGTTTTCAGTAAACCAAACATCCCTTCCTGTTCTCGTTGTGTTTTCTCCAAACTGTATTGACCTAGAACAGGCATTACTCCGTGTGCAGTGAGTTGTCAGCCTCGCCTAATGTCTCTGAGCTCCTGTTTGCTTCCTGTTGTCTCCACTTCATTAGCGCTGTCGTTCTGCGCTGCGGCTGCTAACGACCGGGCCGTGCCAGAGCTGCACATCACTAATTCAGTCTTCCTTCCTCGCCCAGATCCAAAGCACGATAGCTGGGAATTGCTTGCTATTTATGTTCCCTTCACAATAAATTAATGCAGTTATGTAATTTATGTGAGATCTGGAGACAAGTTTCAGTTTGTTGTTCAGATATAAAGATCTTCTGGGTCACAGAGAAACACAAACAAGATGAAACGTGAAGGTCACTCAGAGACGTGGAGCGTGTGTCACCCCGAGATCTGGTGCAAAGCTCAAAGTGTTGTTCGTCAGCCTTCACTCAACGCCAACGTTCATGTCGGGCGAGTTTTTCTTCAACAGTCCTGGATTATATATCTCAATATAACTTGGTGGAGGTAATATTGAGATGGTTGAATAATATCCACTTCACCTAACTACCTGACTGAAATGTACATATTAGTTCATATTGTTTTTGATCCTGTTTATATTCTGATTTTAATAAACTATTTAATAAAAAAAAAGCTGGAAATAAAATAAAATAAAAGCTGAAATATCATAAGAAATGTGTAAAAGTTGGTGAATCGTTCAAAACAAAATGTGACGAAGAATTTAAAATCGTTATCAACAAACAAATAATAATAAATGATTATGGATTGAGCCAGGGTCGGGAACCTTATTGGCTGTGAGAGCCATAAAAGCCAAATATTTGTAATAGTATTTCCTTGTAAGCCATACGGTCCGAGGGCGTGCGTGTTCACTCCGCTCCTTTCCTTGACTGTAGGTGTGTGCGCACGTGTGTTTGTGTGTCGGGAGCGAAACCCCGCCCTTCACAAAACAGAGCTCAAAATTGTCTGCGAGCCATATGTTCCCGACCCCTGCATTAAGATATCCAGCATTAAAGACACATCAACAATAACATAATTATTCGTTCTGCAGAATGTGTACTTTTACTTTTAATACTTTAAGTTTATTTCAATATTAATTCATTTAATTTTACTTTAAGTGCATCTTTGAAAGCAGGACTTTGGCTTTGAGTGTTTCTACTCGTTCGTTTTGCTTTTGCTGTCAAGACAGTTTGTAGAAACAGTCTTTTATATTTTAGTCACCCAGGTTCTCTCTGTAAATGTAACCCTCGCTGTGCACGTTTAGTTCTCTCACACACACACACACACACTCTGATTCTGTGTACGTTTCCAACAATTATATGTAAATAACTGCAGGCTAGAAGGACTCAAGTCAACTCCACTCCAGCTGCACAGAGTATAATAATGTGACGTCAGCATGGAGGGCAGCACGTCCCCCTTAGGGTTCACACACACACACACACACACACACACACACACACACGTTTTTCTGTTGCCTGAAAAGGAAAGTAAGGAAGTTTTCTTTTATTCACCTTTGCTTCCCTTCACCAGTCCTCCTTTATCTTTCTTAAATAACATAATATAACACAAGATAGAAATACTATTTAAATCTAAATACTTTAATAGATGCATCTTTTCTACAAACACGCTGCTTTACTGTCTACAGTCTTATGTTCAATTTACTTTCTTTTACCTCTCGGCTTCCCACTGGTAACCCGTGTTTAACGTTTAGCTCCCCCAGCAAAGTCTGCAGATCTGCAGACGTAGTGAAGTGAGCATCAAGAGCTCACAAAGTCTGCAACAGAGCCTGAAGCATGAGTGTGTGTGAGTGTGTGAGTGTGTGAGTGTGGACGTTGGTATTGGGCAGCAAACTGATATGAGCTCCCAGCTGCAGTATTACGAACTGTGTGCAGAATGAATCACTGACATCATCACAGCAGGTACAGGAGCTCTGGGTGAAGCAGCTTTTCCCCTCGGGACTCGATGAGCTGACTCACTGCCTTCAGCCTCCGTCTCTTCACCCACAATCCCTGCAGAGTCGGATGTTTAGATTTCCTTCAGGACTCAGAGTCTCCCAAAGCGATGTGAGATCATGAAGATGAAGCCGCAGCCCACTCCATCTTAAAGTGACAAAGTGTATTTATCAGCAACTGAACCACAGAAAAGTCCCAAAACCTCAAGTATGACGTAATATTTAACGCCGTGCAACTGTCGCCATTTAAACACGTTGTTAATCGGAGTGACTTGGTTAAGTTTGAGAAAAGATTGTGTTACGTTCTTAACGTTCTTCAATGCAGGACGTTGTACGAGACGAGGTTACTTGCCAACGTCCACGTGTCAGCAGTGCTCGCAAATATGTTTTACATTATTCTTTTCCGTTTTTTTTTAAAGGTGTTTTTTAAAACAGTTTAAATTCACAGAGCCTGAAGAAAAGGTGTTTGTCTCTGTTTTCCCGCCACACCTGGAACCCCGTGTCCTACAAAGTGACCTTCATGCACAAATAAAATGCATTCTCCATTCAGTTTCAAGGGAAACATATTTTTATGATCGCAGTTTGAAACACGTGGTTCACACACAAAAACTCAAAAGAACTACTTGGTTATGTTTATCAAAACATCATAGTTTGGTTTAAAATAAGTATCTTTGTTGTGTTATTTAAAAAACAGCGATCCTCTCCAAAAACACTTCTGAATAAGTCGTCTGTCAGACTTAAAAAGCCGCTATACACTGCACACGTTTATCTTTGGAACTACAGTTCCCATAATGCTTTGGTTTCAGTTTACATGACCAAGTAAAGCATGTAAAGCACGCAGGATATCTGTTAGCTCACGCAGGGACAGACACTGGATGACTTTGATACTGAGAGTCTTTCCTTCTAAGTGGGACAGATTCATGATCGGCCTCAGAGGTAATAATAATCCTTGCAATGTATAAATCACGCTGAATCTAAAAATATGTTGTATGATCATCTGTCTCCTTCGCAGCTGCACTAGGAACAACTGACATCGATCACAGCTTCCCAACACTAATAAAAAGCACTTTAACAGCCGTTCTCTCAGAATGACCAGTAAAGAGTAAAGATTTTCCCAAACATCCGAGCAGATTTCTGGCGAACGCTTTTCTCTTAAACTTGCTTTGTTGCATTTCAAAATGAAACCCTGAAAGTCTCCATCTCCTCTCTTCCTCTTCATCTCCTTTGTGTCTAAAGCTTCTCCCTCCCTCCTGTTTTCTCTCCTTTCATCTTTTCTCCCACTTCTATCAAGTTTCTTTCCTTTCTTCCTTCTCGTGTCTCTGATTTCATGTATTTAGAGCAGAGCGTTACCACCAGGGACAAGAGAGGAAAACCAAAGAACTGACAAAAACTAGCTTTTGATTTGTGGATTCTGCATAAGAGTGAGGTGATGGATGCTCGGGGGTTTTATCTGAAGAGTGAATCCAGGCGCTCGTATCCACAGTCACCTCGACAAACAGCATCTGATCAGCTGAATATGAAGCCGACAGTAATGATATTTTCTGTCTCTTTGTATAAACTCTCTCAGGCGAAGTGTTTCTTCTTCTCTCTCTCAACTTCAGTCCATCACACAGAACATTTAAAGACTGGAATGATGAATATGAGCGAGATTAGTCTGAAAACTAATCACCTGCCTTTTTTATTCAGCCTCCATATCATCACCACAGCAGTTTGTCCCACAGCCTCAGGGTCTCATCTCCTCACTGTCAATCAAACAGTGTGGGCGCATGGACCGATTACTGACCAGGCCCAGGGGCCCAGGGGCCCGAAGTGTCAGGGATCCCCCAGGCCTTCACTTACAAAATGTCACTCATAGAGACACATGCCAACCAGGAAGAGACTTAAAATAACAACAAAGAAACCAAAACAACTACAATGAGATGCAAAACAGCTGCAAAGAGACAAAACAACCACAAAGAGACACAAAACAACCACAAAGACACATAAAACAACCACAAAGACACACAAAACAACCACAAAGAGACACAAACCAACTACAAAGAGACTCACAACAACCACAAAGAGACAAAACAACCACAAAGACACTGCCTGATTTGAACAGGTGTCTACATTGACAGTAACACATTTACATACTTATGAGCTAGGTGTTGAGAAAGGCTTGAGTTAGATGGTGGAGATATTTAAATGTGAGGCTGGAATATGAAATAGAGAAGATACTATATATAATATTAATATATTTCTTTAGGATATTGCAGTGATGAAATCTTCAAGGTTTCTTGTCTAGAACTTGGAAACGTCGGCTGTAAAGGGAAGTTATTGGTTTAACGGCGCAGAATGAGAGAGAAGAAGTCATTGCACGTGTTAATGTGTCTGATCTGCCTCAAGGTTTGAAGATTAGAACAGTTCCACCTTAAATTTAATCATTTCAGCTCTCGTGACGTCTTTATGTCGAGCGAGGAGGTCTCAGGAGGCTGGAATTTGAGAAACTGTCAAAACATCCGCAGGAGAACCATCCGTTTTTTACCCTTTCAGCATCCAGCTCCCCATTACGTCCTCGCTCACTGTGTCCCCTGCCGTGTCTCTGTATCACCTCGTATTCGTTACACGCAGGTAATAAGAACATTTCTGAGTTTGTATCCTCACAGTTGTTTGTAGTCGCTAAATGAACTGCTCCTCCCACCCACTTCCTGTAGTTTACAGCCGTCTCACCCTCATCCAGAACTCTTTTTGATGAGTTTGCTATTAGTTTTATCACAACGTGTGAATGCATAAACAGCTTTTTAACCAATTGGAAGAAAAAAATGACAAAACAGCAACAAAAAAAGGAATTTAGGCTGAAGAAACCAAATCATAAGCAGCACATTTCAAAAAGGAGATCAGGACTGAAAGGACTGTTGAGAGAACAATGTAGAAATGTAGGTTATAAACACACACATACACACACACGCACACACGGCTGCTGAGAGGGAGAGGTGTACTTTCCTCCCACACCGTGACAGACATGTAAATGGAAAAATGGAGCTTTAGCCTCAAACTTAATGGAACATTTGACACATTTAAATTCTTTAAATAGCAGAGCTTGTAAATACAGACGACCTGCTGAAGGACACGGGCGAAATATGCAGCGAGAATTTTTATGTTTCGGTAGATTCAAATTTAAAAGTTTCATTTTTGTTGATCGAGTCATAATGACAAGGCTGTTAATAAAGTTTAAAAAGATATAATTACATATTAGAATCTAAACTGTTACAGAAAGATTTCTTCATACACACACACTGTTAATGTTTTAATGCCCTTCTTGTCTTGTGTGCGGGGGATCATGGTCCCCTGGAAGAACCTAAAACCAGTTGTCAGTGTGTGTGCTTAACAACCTTTTCTTGATAATATAGATTTCTCAATAAATATAATATACACTTCTAATATCCAACAAGCTCACCTCAGTCTCTTCAATTCTGTCAAATATAGATAAACATTCATGCATCATATATACGAGTATATTTCACCAGCTGAAACTTCAGCAACAGAAAATCAAAACAAAACAAAAACCAGGTTTAAGGCATTACGGAGCCTACTCAAAACTTGAAATACTTTTCCACATATGACCTCAAATTTGTTAAATGTGTTCTTTTAAATTGCTATTGTCTTCTCCATGTTCAAATACCTTCTACCTCCTTTATTTATTGTGCCTTATTTGTGCAATATTTCACAGTACTGTGAAGCAATACCTTTTACCTCTTTATGTATTTGTATATTGTATATTGTGTATATCTCTTGCTTTTAGTTCATTTACATTTTAAATGTTGCTGTTGGAGGGTTAGTAAAGTAAGTTTTTCATTGTACCATATAACTGTGTGTTACCTGTGCATATGACAATAAATATCTTGAATCTTGAATCTTGAAATAACACTACTTGTGTAGCAATGTAGGAGGAGCAGCAGTTTCTAATTCTAATCCTTTCAGCTCTGCAGCTCTCACACAAACAAACAAATATTAACATGAGTCACAGAGATTATTCTGGTTTGTAATTTCCTTCTCCTCTGAACTGCTTCCCTCCTCTCTGCAGGGATCTCCATGCCGATCCCCGTGCTGGGACTCAGAGACCACTCCAAGGTCTTCAAAGATGGCAGCTGCCTGCTGACGGATAACAACTTTGTGCTGGTCGGCTCCTTCGTGGCCTTCTTCGTGCCGCTCACCATCATGGTCGTCACCTACTTCCTGACCATCAAAGCCCTGCAGAACGAGGCCACGCTGTGCTTGGACCAGCTGGTCCCGCGGCCCAAATGGAGCACGACGTTCACCTTGAGCTTTTTACCGCAAACCTCGCTGTCCTCCGAGAAGCTCTTCAGACGCTCGATTAGTCGCGAGGCCGGCGGCAGAAGAAGCAGTGGTGGCCTGGGAGGTGCCCGCGGGAGCATCTCCGGCTCCATGTTCGGACGCCGCACCATGCAGTCCATCAGCAATGAGCAGAAGGCGTCCAAGGTCCTCGGGGTGGTGTTTTTTCTCTTTGTGGTCATGTGGTGCCCGTTTTTCATCACAAACGTGTTGGTGGTGGTGTGTGATCCGGCGGTGTGCGACGCAGGACTCATGGGAGGCCTGCTCAATGTTTTCGTGTGGGTCGGATACTTGTCCTCCGCAGTCAACCCGCTGGTCTACACACTGTTTAACAAAACGTACCGAGCTGCGTTCCAGCGCTACGTTCGCTGCCAGTACCAGCCGGAGAAGAAGCCTCTGCAGCTCATCCTGGTGAACACCATCCCGCCGCTGGCCTTCAGCTCCAGCCAGCTGCCCCTCGGCGACATCGGGAAGTTTCGAAATGGAATGGCGCACTCTGGTGGCGGCGAAATTAAGGACTTCTCCTTGTGTCGGCCGGAAAAAAGTCACGCAGTCAAAGACGAGAGCTGCGTGTGAATGAAACCTGCTTCAAGGTCGATGCTGCGCAAATCACGGATTAAATAAAAACCTTTAAATGTGGTCACGTCAGACTTACATACAGCGAAGGGTTCGAGTTTTAAAGTGCCAAAGACAAAGTGCCTCCAGTCATGATTTAAGAAACAAGAATAAACTTTTACATTTCAGTGAATTCTAAACATTTTCAGAGCGACTTGAGTCCTGAGATTTATTCAGCGTCTGATTAACCATAAGTTTGTGAGTTCCTTATTAGAACAAATACACCTTTTGATGACACAAAAATAATGTCAATCAGTGCAAGAGTCACGGATTATAACATCAGTCAGAGTCTGAGCGCCTCCTCCACACTGCCAGCTGATGGAATCACTCTTGGAAAACATATCGCTTTATTTTTCCCTTTTCTTTCTTCAACGATCAACAAGAAGGACGAGTCGTATACATGATGTGAGATGATGGACGAATACAAAGTGACAGAATTGACCCATGTTGTAACTCCTTCATTTGTCACGGATGTTCAGCTGCAGTGACCTCAGCCAGCCAGGTGATCTCCATCTCCCATCAACCCTTGAGGTGGATCAGCAGGGATCAGATTTCCTGCGACTTTATCTTTACGTCAGTCGGAGAGCGAGACCGGAGGAGACGATACACTGGGACTCCAGACTCTCAGATGAAATAAGGAGGATAATTATTATGTCTGCAAACAGATGCTCATTAAATGTTACAGAGAGACAACGTGAATAAATCTATATTTGTATTTTGTGCAGGTATATGTGAATAAATGTATAAGATTGTTGATGTTTAAAAAGTTTAGTTTTGGACGTTATTGTCACTGACACAGTGTGAAGATTGTAAAATGAGATTGGCAGAGAAGGAAGAGGATCTAACTGCAGATGTGTCCATCATGTGTTCTTCTCACCAGATCAAACATCTGCATTTGTTTTCCAGAAACTTTGAGGTTTTTGTTTAAATATTTGTTTTAAAAAGTGGATGTGAGAGAATCACCTGGAGGATGAATGCATGAAGGTAACTATGGATGCACTAAACGCATTTTAGATTATTTATGACTGAAAACAAGGCCAAAGAAAAAACACAAACTCTGAAACCAGTTCAGCAAAAACTGAATCTGCAGAAGTAAAGGATTGTGAACAAACAAACTTATGTTTACATTTACTCACAAACAAGAAAGTTGAGAACGATCGCGGACTCATACGCCATTTAAAAAATATACTTTGTTTGTTTACAGTCTTATTCTTCTTGACGGAATTTGTTTATAACAACATGGAGGGCGAAGTGTCAGGTATAATAATATAATAAATTCAAATAATAATTATTGACAGGTTCATATATTTATCCTGTTTACACGTAGGAGGCACAGAGACCGATTTATCTTTGCTAATAATATGATGCTTTCATGTTAATGTGTATTTTCAGACACAATTTAATTTAAAAAAACAATAATGTGCTGCAAGAAGCACATATGGACCAGTGTGTTGGACACATTCAATTTAAAATACTTCATTAGTCCCTCGCGGGGATTCAAGACAAGCGAGCCTGCAAACAGAAACACACTCGGACGATTCATTTGCACACAAAAAAACATAAAAATACAAGAATTAAAAACATGGAATAACTGCAGCAACATCAGTCAAAAGTTGTCTGACGGCTTCTGGAATAAAACCAAACTTCCTTGTATTTGTTCCACATTTGTTGGTCTTGCAGCTGCTTGTAGATGTAAAGCAGCAAATAAACAAAAAAGTAAAAAGCAACGAAACGTAGATCGAACTGGAAATGAATGTGGACTGAAAGTTGAATGTAAAGACATCGTGATATATTTAATGAGTAGTTTAATGTTCGCTGATGTTTCCTCTCTGTCAGGTTCTGATCAGCGTGATGAGTTAAATATTCATCTGGAACATATTGTAGAAGGTTTTTTATTTTACGAGCGTAATAATCTTCTTAAACACGTTTGTTTAAATGTTACACTTTAAACTGAAGCTGCAGCTCGCTCAGGGCAACAGAGAGATGACCGCTGCACTAAACGTCGAGCAGAGACAGGAAGTTATCATGAGAGACAGGAAGTTATCATCAGAGACAGGAAGTTATCATCAGACACAGAAAGTTATCATCAGAGACAGGAAGTTATCATCAGACACAGAAAGTTATCATCAGAGACAGGAAGTTATCATCAGAGACAGGAAGTTATCATCAGAGACAGGAAGTTATCATCAGAGACAGGACGTTATCATCAGAGACAGGAAGTTATCATCAGAGACAGGACGTTATCATCAGAGACAGGAAGTTATCATCAGACACAGAAAGTTATCATCAGAGACAGGAAGTTATCATGAGAGACAGGAAGTTATCATCAGAGACAGGAAGTTATCATGAGAGACAGGAAGTTATCATCAGAGACAGGAAGTTATCATGAGAGACAGGAAGTTATCATCAGAGACAGGAAGTTATCATCAGAGACAGGAAGTTATCAGAGACAGGACATTATCATCAGAGACAGGAAGTTATCAGAGACAGGAAGTTATCATCAGAGACAGGAAGTTATGATCAGAGACAGGAAATTATCATCAGAGACAGGAAGTTATCATGAGAGACAGGAAGTTATCATCAGAGACAGGAAGTTATCATCAGCAGGTTATTTATCACCTCAGCAGGCTCGTTAACGACAGCAAAGAGAAACATGAGCTCAGCAGGTGTTAGTTCAGTTTCACTTCAGGTGAATACGGTACAAACAGCTAACAGACATCAGCATCAAACTTCTCCAGTTCATTACTGACGTTAACACAATTATCTTTTCTATTACGAGATTTCTTACATTTTATGTGTAATCGTGCAAATGAGGCATTATGTCATTAAATTAAGTGAACATGTGCATCTATTTCCAGAACAGAAACGTGAACATTAGAAACAGACAGCTTCAGAGATATGTGATGTAGAAATATATTTAGTTAATAATTGTAATGTTTGCTTGGAGCCTCGTCTCCAAAGTGAAGGCCGGTTCCACATCTCACTATTATTATAAATAATAAATAATGCATAAAAATACAACTTTCTTACACTGCAGTTTGTGTTCAGACTAAACAGAAACATCGTCAGTGAGCAGCTGCTGGTTGACAGGAGAGAAAAACGCCTTCATGCAAAACAGACAAAAGAAATGACAGTTCATCCTGATGTCTCTAAAGACATCTGGCCCCCAGGAATTAATATTATTATTATGATGATGTTTATTAATATTATTATTATTATTATTATGGACAAAACCAGGTAAATATAACGTAGGTTGTAAAATAAATCCCCTTCTCTGTACCTGCACATGAGAACCATCTGGCTTCTTGTTGCTCTTCCTGGTGACGTGAACACTGGACACACACACACACACACACACACACCTCTAACATGTTTTATATTTTAGTCTCTTTTGGAATTTGATGTTTGATGGTTTCTTTTGTACGTTAACTGTTTGGAACATCTGTTGGTTTTCAAATCAAAGTAAAAAGAAAAACTGGACACGCGTGTAAGAGTTGTATTTATTCAAGTGAATGAATGAATGTTGACACTGATCTGCCTCCAAATACCTTCATCATCTTTAGCTTTTATTATTTTCTATAATCGCTCAATAAGCGTTTAAATCTCTGTGGGTTCATGGATGAAGGCTGTTGTTCATGAAACTTAAACTATTTAGTAGAACTAACGATCTAAAAAAGGTACAGATAAAAACACAGATGTCAGACATGTGAATGTGACACACAGACGTACTGATAACCTTAATTTAAACACACAAAACAATTAGTGAATAATTAAGCTGTGTAATTATTAGTCAACCTTTTTCCTTTTTGCTGACTCATTCGCGGCCCGGTGGCAGATGTCCCGAGGCCCAGTTCTGGTCTGCGGGCCGGGCTTTGAGCCCCTCTGCAGTACAACACGCAGCCTCAAGGTCTTTGAAGTTCTTGAACCCAAATCACTTCCTGCACAGATCCCCTGAGACCACAGCACATTACCAACACATGTACTAAATAAAGTGGGTCACTGGGAGACGAGAGGCTGTGTCTACATGAACACGCTGCACAAACATGGTCACTGTAAAAACAACACTTCCTGCCTCATCTTTCAACCAGAACTGGAATATTTACAGTGTTTGAATAATGCATGAGGTGTTTCATATATACACATTATATTTCTCCTTACAGCGCGTGTGTCAGGTTGATGCAGTAAACACATCAGGACACGCTGCGACATCATCTCTGCAGAGAAGCTGCAGTTCTATTACATTCTGATCACGTCAGCTGCTTTCACGTGAACATTTAGACTCTTTCATTTAGGAAAACTTCAGCACAATCAAACACATTTTAAAAAGCAGGAGATGTGCTGACAGCAGGAAGCATTAGAGACAGAAATCTGATCGCATTAAAGTCCGATGTTGAACAGATGTTTGCTCCTCCCACTAGGAACCGGTTTTGACTTTGTGCAAAACTGTCTCCTTCAAAATAAAGTTCCTGTACAACTAAACTACAGGACCTTCAAACCTTTAGCTTCTGATTCCGGTTTATTTCCTGTCTGTTATGTTTTGGTTTGTTTTCGTTATCTGTAAATGTTTGTACTTTTCTTTTCCCTTTCAACTTGACCAGGACTCTGACGGAGGACATGTTGTGTCTCAACGGGACCTTTCTGCTTAAAAAAGGATAAATGGAAAAACTCTCTGGATGACAGTCACATGTAACAGAACCTCAACAAAACTACTTGGTGGTACTTGGTAAAACATCATGGTTTGGCTTAAAATAAGTATTTTAATATTTATAGTTTGTTGTGTTTAATTTAACAAAAGAAATTCAACGTTGACTTTGGTTTGATTAGAAACATAACGTAAAACATCAAAAACAAACCAGGAGAAAATATGTTGAATGGAGAAAGTAACTTTAGGAGACTTTAATAACAGCAGTTAAAGTTAAAGAAGGTATCAAACAATAAATCTGTTTCACAGCATTTTGTCTCATCATAGGAAAAGCATAAATGTAATGAATGAAATAAAAACGATTTCATTTGGTCAGGGAGCTGTCTTTACTGTGGCCATCATAAAGACTCATTTCAGGTTAAATCTTCAAATATCAGAAGGATTATTATTTTCAGGCGTAGTTTTTCCACATTACATGAAACTAAATGTCCTTTCTGAACAATAACAGCAGCGTTACTGCTTCCCACTGCTTTCTATTATAATAACCTATTTCTCCTTTCGCTTCATTACTAATGATTTATCTTCAGACTGAATTAAATTCAGAGCACAAGCTGGAACTTGAACATTTGGGAGCAAAGAGCGAGAGTCTGATATTCTACTAATCTGATTCGCCCACAGCGAGTACTGTCCAACCGTCCAATTTGTCTATGTGAAGAATTTATCCTTTCTCCATCTGTCTTCTACTGTTTAAAATAGCTCAGGCCAAGAGCTGTTCACACACACGCCCACACACACACACACACGCACACTTTATAGAGTAAGCTTTCATCTGAGCCTGGATGAGACAATATGAACATTTGTTGATCCATTAATGTTACTGGTCAACAAGCAACAAGTGTATCTGTGTTTGTTCCTGTACTGCTATCTTTGTGAGGACCATGTGTTGTTGACTACGTTAAGAGGACATTTTGGAAAGTGGTGACATTTTTTAGAAATTTAGGAAATCTGTGGAAAGGGGGGACGTTAGTTGAAAGTCGGGTCGTTTTTCGGAAGCGGAGACATAAGAAAGGTATGGACATTTGTGGAAAGTGGGGACATTTAAGGAAACTTAAGGAAACTGGGGACATACAGGGAAAGAGGGGACATTTTTGATAAGTGAGGACATTTTTGGAAAATGTGACATTTCAGAGCCAAAGTTGTGACATTTCATTGTTGTGTCTTCACTTCACTTTGAGGTTAACGTCTGTCGATGGTCAGTAAATTCCTCCAACCTGTCGTCTGGCTGCTCGGGAAACTGCAACTCGTTTTCTGTTTCTACTTGTGTTAAATACAAAAGATTAAGATGTTCGGGTGTGAGATTTGTTGGAAGCCATCTTAACAGATCTGGGCCAAGAAATAAAAAGCAAAGTAACTATTTATTTCTGCTGTTGAGTAATGCTATCACGTTTTCAAATGGCAAAAAGTAAATTATTGCATTTTTCAAGTAACTTGTTCAACTGTGTTTATAATTAGAACACTTTGTGTCTACTTAGGCACACCCACGCTTACAGCTAAATGCTAACATGCTGGTGTGTAGCAGGTATAATGTTTACAATGTTCATTGTTTTACTTTAGAGTGTTAGCATGCTAACCGTAGCTAATTGTCCAGCTGATGGGAATGTCATTAGTTCTGCAGGTATTTGGTCATTAACATAAGAATTGGACACATTAAAGCTCATAGTACTACTAGAGGGAAGTCAGAAGATCAACAAAGTCTTCTGAGAACCACGAATGTCCTTAAATAATTTCATAACAGTCAATCGAACAGTTATTATATTTAACTGACAGACCGACACAAAGTTTGATAGAAAGTAATTAATAAACCTCAGAGAACTTTGTGACTCCTCATACACTCATTAGTTTGACATATTTTGACACGCTGTGAATCCTCCTGGTGTCTGAACTAATGGCTTGAAGTGTGTTTTTGTCGAGGAGATCATGAAGGCTGTGAATGTATAATCCTCTGGCTGGGTCGTAATCCATCAGCCTGCTTTCTATGTGTGCAAATCACGGTCTTGAAATGCCAGTCAGCACGATTGCTCTGATTGGTGCACCTGCTCCACACACACACACACACACACACACACACACACACACACACACACACACACACACACACACACACACACACACACACACACACACACACACAATTACCCTTTAAATATACACATTTCATCTTTTTTAAGCCCATTCCATTAGATTCATAAATTATTCAAACAGGCGATCACTTAAATATTCTCCACTCCCCGGCTCACTTCTCATTCTTAAAGAAGAATCTTTAAGGGCAATATTTAGTAAGTACTTTACTTCCTGTGAAAGTTTGAAGCCTATAAATGTCGAAAAACTGAAGCTAACTGAGTAGAGGGTAACTCTTTTGTCCAAAGTGCATAAATCAAAATGTCCTTCCAGACTTTCCTCTGAGGTACAGTCATCTTCGGCGAGGTTGTTATCAGGGGTAGAAAAAGTTTAGTTTTTAAGTGGTTTCAGTAAACACGAGGTAATTAAAGGATTCCTCACAAATCCCTCTGGAGATGGGCGAAGGCAGAAGAGGGGATTAATTACAAATCAGAGGAGGCTAGAGAGGGAGACCACAGGAAGAGAGGTGAGAGAGATGAGACAGGGGTTTGGAAAAAAAGGCCAAATGTACTGAGAAGACACGACAAGAATTAGATGCAAAAAGTGAGAGATGAGTCCAGGGCTGGAAATAAGGGCAACGTGATATTAACCATAACTGTGATATTTAAACATTTTGTTTTGATAACATGTTATTAATACAAATCTGAGAATATTTATATATTTTTTTTTATATTTAAAGAATCCAGTGCCTCTTAACTCATGCTTTTGTTCAATTATAGTTACAGACTCCATACACTGATATTGAGACAAAAAGCCTAACAACAAAGTTAAAGATGAATTTGTCTGATAGCATTTTTATTTTAAATAAATGTTCTATAGCACCCAGTCAATCTGGGGCCCCACGGGGTCCACTAGGGTCTGGAGCCCCACGGGGTCCACGAGGGTCTGGAGCCCCGGGGAAGTTCTCCACTCATCTTGTAGGAAGAGATGCTAAAAATGCTAAAAATGCAATAGAAGCGTAAATCTGCTGATTTTTTTCTGCGGAAGCATGTTAGCATGTCGATGTTAGCATTCAACCCTATCCATATATCCGTGTCCGTATACTGGGCACAGTTCTAGGTGGGTGTTGGCCTCTTCCAGGGTTGTCACTAGTCTCCGGTTTGGGGACCTCAGAATTGCATCTCTTTGCAGATGATGTTGTTCTGTTGCAAGCAAGCGAGTTCAAGTCTGTCGGGGTCTCGTTTATAAGTGAGGGTAAAAAAATGAGCGTTAGATGGACAGACGTGTTCAGCAGTGAAGTGGGCGTTGTACAACATCATTGTGGTGAAGCGGGAGCTGAGCCGGAAGGCAAAACTTTCGATCTACTAGATATCTACTGTAAGTTCCGACCCTCACCTCGGGTCATGAGCTTCGGGTAGTGACTGAAAGAGTGTCGTTCCTCCGTTGGGGGGGGGGGGCTGGGATCAGACTTATAGATGAGGAGCTCAGATATCCAGAGAGAAGTTCGGAGTAGAGGCACTGCTGCTTTGAGTCAAATAGGTCCAGCTGAGATGGTGACATGTCCATTATCATGGAGTCTTTTCTTTCTTTTACAGAAAGTTGTTTTCAGTCGGTGTTTTGAAATTGTTTAGTAAGCAGTTTATTTAATTGTTAATGCATAACATTTAGATTATTATTGTATTGTTACTCATCCACTGGAGTAACAATGATGCTGTTTACAGTCTTTGGTTCTTGATTATTTCTTCTTGTTTTCAGTCAGTTTGCTTTATTTCCTGCGGCTCATATCGACTCGAAACATAACAAACAGCTCTTTCACTTCAATGACAGAAGATTAGATTTGATATCTTATGAAGCTTCATTTCCACTTCAATCCTCCATCAGGCGACAACAAAACTAATGTGTTTTACTTCAGTCAACACAGCAGAGAGATAAATTGTTACTGTATCTTGAATCACGAGTTTATCGAAAGCTTTTTCAGGTTGAATTATGACTTTGGGGATCTCGGCGAACCTTCAATGAGTCCCCCGAGGAAACGTTTCTGAGTAAACAAATATAACAAGAGCAGATATCAAACCAAAGCAGAGCGCGTGATGGCAGGAGAAGATATATCGTTTATCACAAACATTTACTGTCTCCTTTTCCACATGCGATCGAACGGGATATATATTGTAGTTACCACAGCGTTCAGGCTCCAGAGCTTTATTGATGAGCGCGCTGCTGGTTTTACTCCATTTTTCAAACAATGTTCACACTGAGCTGGAAGCTGATTATCTGACTTCAGACGATGCTTTGCTGAGCGGCTCTTCATCATTGTGACGTCGACGTATCGGCGGGAGTTTCTTCACTGTCAGAGTATTGATCCGTGACTGAGGAATTAATTCAGTGCCCACTGCAAAGTTATATCGACTGTGTAAATCAGCAGGTCTTTACTTTAGTTGTAACAACGACATCAATCCAGCGCTGAAATATGTTGTGTTTGAAAGTTTAGCAACAGTAAAAAATCATCTTTTGGTACAAACTATAGAATTTGTTAATAAGGCCTTTCTAGTGGAGAAATCGTTGAAAAAGCCAAAATGTTTCAACCACTGTCGGTCGTTGTCCTCCAGGGATCTTTAATCGACTACACCTCCACAATAAAAGCTTTTTTAATATTTCTTTGTTGTCATTTGTTCTTATTTGTTGGCAGCCCGGTTTCATTCCTACAGCGTCAAAGTACGATGCTTTGTCTGAGCCGGCGTCTGATACCAACTCAGGAACTCAAGTCAGGACACGTAGTCTAAAGAGTGAAACACCAGAGGGCCGCGTGATGTTACGGCTAAAACATACTTATTTTAACCCAAATCCATAATCTATCACTAAACACAACCAAGTGAGTTTGTTTGTATTCAAAGCGTGAACATGTGTTCCTGTGACTGTAGGGAGCGTGTTACAAAGTGACGCCAGCGTGTGATGATTTGGTCCTGGATTGACTTCCTGTTTATCCCATTTGTTTGTTTTCCCCACGAGTTTGTTTTCTCCTCATCTCTCTTCTTCCTAGCAGCTGACATAATAATAATAATAATAATAATAATAATAATAATAATAATAATAATAATAATATAAAACATAGTCAACAAATACATTATGATAATAATAATAATAATATATTTAGTTTATGTAGCGCTTTCAAGACCTCAAAGCTGCTTTACAATAGTATGGGGGGGGGTTGGGACGAGAGAATAAAAGGAGAAAGACAAAGAATAATACGGTTAACAGCAGATGACAGTAGAGAAGAGGTGCGTCTTGAGGCGGGACTGAAATATAGAGAGGGACTGAGAGGCACGGAAGTCTTGGGGGAGGGGGGTTCCAGAGCTGCCCTGGAGGAGGCTCTGTCTACAAAGCTGCGCAGCTTGGATTTGGGGGTGAAGAGGAGACCAGCTGAGGTGGAGAAACTTGCATGTACAATTTTAGACAAAAAATTAAACTTGAACCCCCCCAGAGTCACTTCATGTTCAGATCTCTAAGCAGGAGACACTGGACTGCAGACAAACACACACAAGTGAAGCAGGTCGGATGAAGAGGATTCATTAAAGTCAGGAGCAAGTTGGTGTGCAAGTCAAACAAACTATCTGTGAGTAACATCACGATCTAACTGGTATAAGTACTGACAGGTGATTGGGGGAACGAGACACAGGTGAGCAGCTGGGTGTGGACAGGTAGACAGCAGTCAGCTGGGAGGCGTGTGTTGCTTCTGTTAATGATTAGAGAAAGAAGATCTTTAGTGACTTGTGTCTCTGCAGCAGCAGCAACAAGATTTGCATTATAAAACCACAAAAAACTTCACAAAATGACCTAAAAATGTTTTTTATGTGTCAAAACTCTTCCTCCTGATCTGTTCTTCACCCTCCAACTGTCTCCTCACGATTCACTTTCATGTTAGTCCATCACGTGTCCATCTTACAGTTATAAAATACACACATGCTCATATCTGAATCATTTTCCAGACGTCTCGTATCGCTGCTGAAGTCGAGTTGCATGACAGCTCAAATTCCTTAAATATTTTAGATAAGAGTTTGTGCTGAAACGTTCAAATCAGAAACGGAAACGGTCGTCTGTGAAATGAGATTTCTGGAGGAGGCTCGAGGACATTCTTTAGTGTGGATTATCACATTCTTATATTAGAACATCTCTTCATGCGAACATGTTTCCCCAGAGAGAGCTCCTCCACACACACCTCATCATCCGAGGAGAGCGGGGAGCGGGAGCTGGGAGGAAGACAAACCAACATGTGTTAATAAAACACTCATCAACGGAAGAAAGAGCCGGATTCACTAAACTGGATCTCTCATACTCTCACACACACACACACACACACACACAGATGTTGGTCACTTTCCTTAAAGGTTTATTTTAACTTCACTCTGCAACACAAGAACAAAGATGTTTCTCTGCTTTGGGGGGGGGGGGGGGGTCCTTTAAAGATCCAGTGTGCACGATTTAGAGGGATGCTTTAGTGTTAGCTTAGCATGAGCCCTTCATGTCGTCACCAGGAGGTCACTGTGTTGCAGCGCAGCAGCGAGAAGAACAGACAAACTAAACTCGGACTCTGGAGCGGGTCTGTCCGAGTCGGCCCCACGAATAAGCAAACTAAACTATGCAAATCCTGCAGGAGCCCGAACATTGTGAAAGCGTTGTGTCCCAGCTGGAGATGATTTGTTTCTTTCTTGATCCCTGGATCTTACAAATCGTCGGAAATGCCAAAGCTTCTGAGCGAATCCTCCGACAGATCTCGTACAGCAGGTCAGATTAGTAAACTCAGATTCAGGTCAAGAGTCTGTGAGGAAGTTTGTACGTGAGGGTCATCAGCACGGACGACATTGTGACGTTCAGACCCGTGCACATTGTGGACGCCTTTCACTTCAGACTTCTTTATTCTTTAATGTTTGTACCTGCCCGTGTTGTGAAGATGCCTTATAAATAAACTAACTTACTAAAGATGGAAGAAAAAAAGAAAGTATTTAAAAAGAGATGGATCAAAATCCATCTATTGGCGCTTTGTCACCAATCCTGTTCGTGATTTTCATGGATAGGATATCGAGGCGTAGTCGTGGAGGAGAGGGGTTGCAGTTCGGTGACCTGAGGATCTCATCGCTGCTCTTTGCAGATGATGTGGTCCTTATGATCAACAGTCACTGGATCGGTTCGCAGCCGAGTGTGCAGCGGTTGGGATGAGGATCAGCACCTCCAAATCTGAGGCCATGGCTCTCAGCAGGAAACTGGTGGATTGCCTACTCCGGGTAGGGAATGAGCCTTTACCCCAAGTGAAGGAGTTCTAGTACCTCGGGGTCTTGTTCGCGAGTGAGGGGACGATGGAGCGAGAGATTGGCCGAGAATCGGAGGCAGCGGGGGCGGTATTACAGTCACTTTACCGCACCGTTGTGACGAAAAGAGAGCTGAGCCAGAAGGCAAAGCTCTCAATATACCGGTCGATCTTCGTTCCTCCCCTCACCTATGGTCATGAAGGGTCATGACCCAAAGAACGAGATCACGGGTACAAGCGGCCCGAAATGGGTTTTCTCAGACGGGTGGCGTCTCCCTTAGAGATAGGGTGAGAAGCTCAGCCATCAGGAGAGACTCGGAGTAGAGCCGCTGCTCCTTTACGTTGAAAGGAGCCAGTTGAGGTGGTTCATCTAGTAAGGAGCCACCTGGGCGCCTCCCTAGGGAGGTGTTCCAGGCACGTCCAGCTGAGAGGAGACCCCGGGGAAGACCCAGGACTCGGTGGAGAGATTATATCTCCTCACTGGGAACGCCTCAGGATCCCCCAGTCGGAGCTGGAGGATGTGGCCCGGAGAAGGGAAGATTGGGGTTCACTACTGAAGCTGCTGCCCCCCGCGACCCGATCCCGGATAAGCGGTAGACGATGGATGGATGGAACAAATGAGGAAATAATAAAGAAAGAAATGACTTAAATAATACAAGATAGAAAAGAAAAAAACAAAAACAAATGAAAAAGAAAACATCAGATTTGTGTTAATTTACAAGAAAAGGCACAAAAATATTCAGAGATTTCTCAAAGGAATAATTCTCGTCTTCCACAGAGAATAAATAACTCTGAGGAAGCTAAAGAGCCAAAATAAACATCTTGAAAGTTCAGCGAGAGTTGAAATCAAAAGTCAAACCTCTTCACTGCCGAGAGGAATCCAGCGCCACACTCGGATTTAATAAAGTGGGAAATGTGCAAAAGTTTGTCGACGTAAACGTTAATGTGACGGTGCTAAATAAAGAGGACAAAAGTTGTCATGGAGACTCTATTCAGTCTGCGGCTGCTGCAATGGCTGCTGGGAAATTCAGGCTAATGGGCTCTGTAATTAAAAGAGAATCAAAACAATACGTCACACACACATACCACAACACATACACACACACACACACACACACCACACCACACACACACACCACACACACACCATACAGACACACACACACACACAGTTCTTTTTACTTCATTTTAAATTATATTTTAATATCATATAATAAAATATCACATGTGACAGTAAAGAAGACGAAGGAGCCGTTTGTCCAGCAAACATTTGGCATCTGTTTTAAAGCTTTATAAAGTAAACATGTCATATTGATGAAGACATACTTTCACTCTGCAGAAGATGAAATATGAGAGCTGCACTCAGCGGTCTTTGTCCCGGCCCTGCTCCTCCGGCTGGATAAATGGTGACAGTGATGATCGCAGCGGTTACCTATCGGCGAGCAGAAAGACTCCTCGTCACGCAAGCCTCGGGATAAGCTACTGATTCCCACATGAGGCGAACACCAGGGTGAAGGTCCGGCACTTGTTGGACCCATCGCGACCTCCTCGCTGCTTTCCATTACAATCATATTTGTGATACGTCGAAAATAAAGAAGAACGCGTCAGGGGAGAGGGAGGAACACATCAGGAGAGAGGGAGGAACACATCAGGGGAGAGGGAGGAACACATCAGGAGAGAGAGAGAGGAACACATCAGGAGAG
>NW_021167078.1:0-10000 GCF_900634415.1 Cottoperca gobio
ACTCCGAAGAATATTCGGAGGAATACTCGGAGGAAGACTCCGAAGAATATTCGGAGGAATACTCGGAGGAAGACTCCGAAGAATATTCGGAGGAATACTCGGAAGAATACTCGGAGGAAGACTCCGAAGAATACTCGGAGGTATACTCCGAAGAATATTCGGAGGAATACTCGGAGGTATACTCCGAAGAATATTCGGAGGAATACTCGGAGGTATACTCTTTTCAAACATCCTCAAGTTTCTTATCCGAAAGTGATTCTTCAGGTGACTCAATTCCTCACACACTGAGAGACTTTGGGGAATATTTCGTCACATTATAGACTCTCAGAAGGACTTCGAGCTTCTTAAACTGTGGATCCTACAAGTGGATTTTATTGATCCTGGATCCTCAAAGGTTCCCCAGTCTGAGGACCTTTTCAACCCTTAAAGTGAAACCTGTCAAACACTACTCACTGTAGACTTTGTGAGGTCGGTCCAGAGTCGTCGGTCCAGAGTCGTCGGTCCGGGTGGATTCACGCACGTCCGTTAAAGTGGATTCAAAATGTACCAAAACGTTATCAAGAAGATTTTTAGTTGAATCCCTTTCGCAGAGACGTCGGGTTCTACGGACTAAGCACATTTTAGCTGATTTTACATTAAATCTAAAGATTTATTAATGTCTTTATAAAGATCTGCGACTACACACAAGAAACATTATAAAAAACTGTTGGTTTTTGTATTATAGCACTTTTTTGTACCTGATATTTGATCATGTTTGAAGCAGAGCAGGAGATCAATGTTTTTATACTAAGTCATTTTCATTTTTTAAAGAAGATAAAAAAGGATTTAAAAAAAAGGTTTGTCTTATTTCAAATCTCCAGAGACGGAGGTTCAGGACCAAAGATCACATCGGAAGTCAGTCGTTTGTTCTGCATCACGAGATTCTGTTTAATAATGACTCAGTTAGCAGCGCTAGCAGCGCTAACACCGCTAACGCATTCAGCACGTCCACAACGAGGCCTGAAACGCAAACAAAATGCCGAGCTAGCTAAAAACTGTTTAGCACCAAATCTACCAATTTCAATGTTAGCTTTGTTCGCTTCAACCTCTCGACAGTTTGTTCGGCCGAAGCAGCAACAGTAGCATCTCGTAGTGTACGATCACATGTCGTTGAGATTCTGCCGACGTCGTTGAATCAGAAATGTAGTTATCGTAGCGTCTGTGGCTCCTGTCATCAATAACATCTGGAATCATTTTATGTGTGTGTAGATATGTGTGTGTAGATATGTGTGTAGATATGTGTGTGTGTGTGGATATGTGTGTGTAGATGTGTGTGTAGATATGTGTGTGTAGATATGTGTGTGTAGATATGTGTGTGTAGATATGTGTGTGTAGATATGTGTGTGTGTAGATATGTGTGTGTAGATATGTGTGTGTAGATATGTGTGTGTAGATATGTGTGTGTAGATATGTGTGTGTATATGTGTGTGTGTAGATATGTGTGTGTATATGTGTGTGTGTGGATATGTGTGGTGCACATATCCACACACATGCATGATGGCGCTACACTATAGCTTAGCGCTGATCAACCAAACTCCATTCAGAAAACGAGCGTTTTAAGAGCAGTGTGTTTGTGGTCTCGCAGACCTGACAGCAGGAAACTGTTTACTGATTAGTTATTTCTGCTTCCTGTCTCTTGCAGGTTTTTATTACCACATTAAAACATCCCAACGTGACGACAGAACAACCAACTCATTTAAATATGTTATCAATCATTTGGAAATGAAACGAGGAGGCCGGTAGATGTTGTCCAAAAGAAGTTGTCGTAAAATAAAACGTGTAAACTGACTGACCTCAGTCCCCCATTGGTCC
The DNA here is from genome assembly GCF_900634415.1 of Cottoperca gobio. Taxonomy (NCBI): domain Eukaryota; kingdom Metazoa; phylum Chordata; class Actinopteri; order Perciformes; family Bovichtidae; genus Cottoperca; species Cottoperca gobio. Next base: position 1,852 of record NW_021167078.1, read on the forward strand.
CCTGAGACCTCCAACGAGCCAATAGCAGCAGTCTGCCGCAGTGATGTCATCAGTGAGGTGACCGCGTGACTTCACAGCGCCTCCTTTTTATTAATGAAATATTATTGTTATTGTTGATAGTCAGGAGGATGTTCACAATAAAGATGAAGCGTCCAATCAGAAGTCTCGTCTCCAAACTGTGTGTTGAAATGTTCAGTAAGTGTCCGTCAGCTGCTATAATCAGTGTGTGTGAAGTGTGTGTCCAACACACACTCATTAACACATTACAGCAGAATGTAATAACATCTTCCTCTGAGCTTCACATCTGGATCACAATTTAACTTTTCACTGTTTGGGACAAACACCTGCTGTTTCCAATAAATATATAAATAAATATATAAATAAACATATATATATTTATATATATATATATATATATATTTATATATAATATATATTTATATATAAAATATATATATATATAAATATAAATATATATAAATATATAAATATATATAAATATATTATAAATATATAAATATATATCTAAATATAAATATAATATATATATCTAAATATATAATATATACCAATATAAATAAATATATAAATAAATAAAATAAATATATAACTAAATAAATATATAAATAAATAAAATAAAATAAATATATATATATATATATATTTTATGATGAATATGATATATTGACACAAAGTTAAATATCGCACCAGACTCCAGCCGGAATATCACGACTTTAAAACCCACTTCAAACACGCCTCGCAGTTTCCCCCCACTTCCAGTGTTGCTGCTAAGCTAGGCTAACCCTGGCAGAACATGAATATTTAAAGAACAGGACGACAGAGACGGACTGAAAACTTTATTGACAGCAAAACGTTAACACAGCTGTGTGTGTGTGTGTGTGTGTGTGTGTGTGTGTGTTCAGTGTGTGGAGCATTTAGGCAGCTGGTTTCCCAGGATGACCCGTCTCTCTACTCCCTCCTCGGAGATGCTCGCCAGTCTGATCACCCCCCCGCTGGAGCCGTCTCTCTCCATCGCCAGAGACACAGCTGACAGACAGACGGAGAGACAGAGAGACAGAGAGACAGAGAGACAGATAATGTTAGCATAGCTTTGATCAACCAAACTCCATTCAGAAAACAAGCATTTTAAGAGTTTTCCTGAACTCAGCACTTGTTCCTGACGGAGTTATGTTCATACCACTGCAGTGAAGCAGGTTAATTCAGAGTGAGGCGAGCAGGTGTGAACAGCGTTAGTGTTCAGCTCCCAGCATGCCTTGCAGCCGTACCTGCAGCTGTGAGCTCCAGACACTGCTCTTTGGTCATCTTGGGTTTGTAGTTAGAGTCCATGTAGCCGTAGATGTAGGAGCTCCCGCTGCCGCCCACGGACACCGGCTGCCTCACCAGCATCCCACCAATAGGAACGCAGTACACCTGAGACACAGACAGGTGAGCAGTGAGACAGGCTCTCACAGGGGAAACTTGTGACACTGGCCGCTTCTCAAAATCTTTCAAATCGACCGATTTAACAAGGTCATCGAACCCACAATCCTTTACTCGCGACGCACTTCCTGTTCCCCGATTTTATCATAAGCGAGTAAACATCAGAGTCCAAATGTTTGTTCAGACGGCAGCAAAGAGAAGACGCTTCGTCAGTTTTAGACTGAAGAGACACAAAGCAAATTAAATACTGCGAGTACCTGGCCCCCCTTGCGGCGGTCCCAGCCTGCCACCAGGATCCCGGCGCTCAGCTCTTCTCTGTAGCGGTAGCAGCTCGCTCTGAACAGATTGGCAGCCGTCTCCACCAACGGGGCCTCGTCCAGCTCGATGCTGGGGGGCGGGACCAAACACAGGGGAAGATTACCTCTCTGTGTGTGTGTGTGTGTGTGTGTGTGTGTGTGTGTGTGTGTGTGTTACCTGTGGAAGCCCAGCTGGTAGGTGACCACATCAGCGATGGCCTGCGTGTCAGCAGCTGATCCAGACCTGAAACACATGAAGATAAAACTCTGAAGAGTTCTCGTGTTGCAGCCGTGTGTGTGTATGTGTGTGTGTTGCTGAACAGACCTGCAGCAGAAGATCCGGTCATGGATCGGAGTCAGTTTGTCCGTCACTCTGTTGGCGATGTACGCTCTGAGAGACAGACAGGCAGAGAGAGAGGAGAGAGAGACAGAGAGAGACAGGCAGAGAGAGAGACAAAGAGAGAGAGAGACAGAGAGAGACAGACAGGCAGAGAGAGAGAGAGAGAGAGAGAGAGAGAGAGAGAGAGAGAGAGACAGACAGGCAGAGAGAGAGACAGAGAGAGACAGAGACAGACAGACAGGCAGAGAGAGAGATTACTTTATAATCTCAGAGAAAATCAAAGTTCTTTCCTCAAAGATTTACAGCCTCATTATAATATAATATAATATAATATAATGTTTAACATAATCATAGCATCATCTACACTTTATTCTTTCTTACCCGGTGGTGGTTCGAGAGTCGGCACCGATCACCACTCCTCCATCATACTCCACCGCCATGATGGTGGTCTGACAGACAGGTGGAGGGACAGACAGGTGGCAGACAGGTGGAGGGACAGACAGGTGGTGTTTAATACAGCAGATTAACTTGTTTGTGAACAAGCGGGTAGAAACATTGCATCCATTATCGGACAACTTCTCGTCTACAGCCGTTTAAGGTCGCCTAAGCCAGGTGACCCCTTTATCGGACAGACTATTAGCACCTCATTCCGGCTTCATAGCCCACATTCACCGGTCTGCTACTTTTATAAACCCACTCCAGGTTCAGATCCCACACCGGGACTGAACCCAGCCCGGTTCGACCCGGTTCACACTTCTTTTAGTCCGGACTTTAACACAATCAGAGATAGCGTTAGCCGCCGTTAGCACCCTGCCGGAGAAGTGCTGTCTCATTCAGCCGCTGTTAACCGTTAACGACTCCTCACGGGAACAGAACCAGGTCCGGTCAGCTCTGCTCCAGTACCCAGAGCCCATGTACTCACCCCGGTGCTGACTTCCTGGCTGGTCCAGTCCGGAAACAGCTCGTTATTAGAAGAAATCTGCTGTCCGAAGTACGGCATCATTGCTGCTGCTGCCGCCATCTTGTCTCTCTGTGTACCTACTGACGATGTGAGGGAGGCGGGAGATTTACGCGTTTAGCGCTGTGAATGGGTTACCAAAGAAATCATGTATAAACCTTTATCATTCAATAAGATGTTAGATGTCAGTCTTAATGTTTGTCTTGTTACTGAAAGTGAAATGTACATTTATAAAACTCCACAAAAGAAAGTTTTGTTCTGGCATGTGAGCGGACAGCCCTGCAGCGGGGTCCTGAGCGCCACTGGAGACAGGAAAAGAAGGTAAACACCGCTGCTGCGTCGTAAAATGTCATTAAACTCACTTTAAATACAGAATTAAACGTGTTCAACACAATATGTCGCCTTTCAATGAGTTATTACATCTGTCTAATTGAAAGATTTTGTTTAAATTATGTTTTAATAGCGTATCAGCCCGTTAAATGTCCCGTTCCGTCTGATCCGGCCGGAGGACCAGACTCTTTGACAAATATGTCATTTTATTCCTCAACATTGAACAATAAATAACTAAAAACATGTCATAAAACCTACTTTATACATTTTCAGATTATATAGAATGTAATCTTCAATTCGGCACATATATGAAACACCCAATGTTCTGCCAGTGAGGTGATGAGAAAAATTTATCTCAAACATTATTATTTTAAATGTGTGTTTATTTCAGATGACGGTCCATAACTTGTACATATTTGACCGTAATGGCAGCTGTCTGTATTATAACGAGTGGAACCGCAAGAAGCAGGCGGGGATCTCCAAGGACGAGGTGAGAAAATAAAGACTCTACAAAATAATAAAAACATTTTAAATCCATCAAGTCTGTGGGGAAGTAAACTGCCTGTCTGTCTCTCTGCCCGCCTGTCTGTCTCTCTGCCCGCCTGTCTGTCTCTCTGCCCGCCTGTCTGTCTCTCTGCCCGCCCGCCTGTCTGTCTCTCTGCCCGCCTGTCTGTCTCTCTGCCCGCCTGTCTGTCTCTCTGCCCGCCTGTCTGTCTGCAGGAGTTTAAGCTGATGTACGGGATGCTGTTCTCCATCCGATCATTCGTCAGTAAGATGTCTCCTCTGGACATGTATCCTTCACAACAACAGCTACCTGTCTGTCTGTCTGCCTGTCTGTCTCTCCCCCTGCCTGTCTGTGGTCCTTAGCAGCCTGTCTGTCCTCAGGAAAGAGGGCTTCCTGACCTTTCAGACCAGCAAGTATCGCCTGCACTACTACGAGACTCCCAGCGGACTGAGGTTTGTCATGAACACGGACCTGTCTGTCCCCAACGCCAGAGAGACACTGCAGCACATATACAGCAACGTAAGATACACACACACACACACACACACACACACACACACACACACACACACACACACAATATCAGTCAGAAATCATCACAGCTAGATATTATAGATTATAGATACTCAGGGTTTCCTCCCCAAAATCAAAGTAATTGTGACAATAATATTACTATATATAATATATAGTAATATTATTATTTATATAATATATAGTAATATTATTAGTATTATTTAGATAATATATAGTAAGTATGATTATGATAGGAGATATAGATAATATGAGAATAGTGAGTATATTATATTATGAGTATATTATAATAATAGTAATATATATAATAATAATAATAATAATATACTATATATGATATATAGTAAGATTATATATATAAGTAATAATATATATACTAATATATATAATAATATATATATACTATAATATATATATATAATATATATATATATATATATATATATATATATATATATATATATATATATATATATTTTTTTTTTTAGGTCTGAAAGATGACTTTTACCCAAATAAACATAATTTAACTCTTTTTTCTCTCTGTTTCCCTGTCTGTCTGCCTGTCTGTCTGTCTGCCTGTCTGTCTCTCAGCTGTATGTGGAGTACATAGTGAAGAACCCCGGTGTGTGTGTTGGGTCAGAGTTTGGACAGCGAGCTCTTCAGCAGCCGACTGGACGCTTTCATCCGAGCGTTGCCGTACTACAGCCCACGAGCTGCATAACACAGGACACACACACACACACACACACACAGTGTTTAGTATTTATTGGTTGTATTAAAGGTCTGAACACGTCGCTGCCGTCTGATGTTTTATTCTTTATAAATAAAGTAAAGTGTTTGAGCCTCAGATCTGCTGCGTATTTATTATTATATTATATGAAGGAGACAGAACATGAAAGACATCAGGGCTGCGAGGACACACTTAGAACATCATCTGCAGAGTGATGACAGAATAATCGTTGTTGCAGCTCTAATTTCTCCAAAATGAAGAAGTAATCTGTCACCTGTGCCCCTTATATACTGACAGCCCAGTGCATCACCGCCACCAAGTGTCCAAAATAATATTGCAGGGCTTAAACCAAATAATAATAAATGCCAACAATCACGCAAAACGGCTTCTACACTAATGATAATAATACCGTATTTTCCGCACTATAAGGCGCACTTAAAAGCCTTTCATTTTCTCAAAAAGCGACAGTGCGCCTTATAATCCGGAGCGCTTTATATATGGATTAATTCTGGTTGTGGTTACTGATCACGAAGCGATTTTGTGTGGTACACGGCGCTCTGTCAAAATGTTTTAGTACGACTTTGGTAAACTACAAAGCCACACCGCTTGCAGCATTACGGCTACCGTAGTCCGCGTCGCGGAGTAATACATACTGTGCTTCACCATAATATATATAGTGTGTGTGTATAAGGACCACAAAATGGCACCTGTCAAGAGACACGCTTACGACGCGGACTTCAAACTCAAGGCTATCAGTCACGCAGTAGAACATGGGAATAGAGCAGCTGCGAGAGAATTCAACATTAATGAATCAATGGTACGGAAGTGGAGGAAGCAAGAAGATGACCTGCGCCAAGTAAAGAAGACCATTTGGCGGTATCAGACTGTTTTTTTTAACGTGTTACAACTGAACAAGGTTGGGAGTTATTGTGAACACGTTTAATAAAGTTTGACTGACTGACTTATCTGACTGTTTTGTTTCGCTTAATGCGCCTTATAGTCCGGTGCGCTTTATATATGAAAAAAGATCGAAAATAGACCATTCATTGACAGTGCGCCTTATAATCCAGTGCGCTCTATAGTGCGGAAAATACGGTAATACATTTTATTTGTAAAGCGCCTTTCCTGTTTCATGGCTAAAATCGATCTCAAGAATATTTCAAGAAAGAAAGTTTTCGGTTCTGAACCCTCAGGATTAAATCAAATTGATTTAAATAGCCCAGTATCACAAAGGAAGAGAGCAGGGAGGTGTCCCCCGGCAGTCTAAGCCTATAGCAGCATGACTAGGGGCTGATCCAGGGCAAACCTGAGCCAGCCCTAACTATAAGCTTTATCAAAAAGGAAAGTCTTTAGCCTACTCTTAAATGTGGAGAGTGTGTCTGCCTCCCGAACACAAACTGGAAGCTGGTTCCACTGGAGAGGAGCTTGATAGCTGAAGGGTCTGGCTCCCATTGTACTCTTAGAGACTCTAGGAACCACAAGTAACCCTGCAGGTTAAAAATGTAACCTGCAGGAACTCTGCTCTGATTGGTCGGCTGATGCTGCGTTCACGTCGTCGCACGGAAGATGGAAAAACGTGAAGAGCGGTGATAACTGAACATATTAATATTTCCTCGTCGTACGGTGGACTATTATCTGAAGCATTAAATGCATCATGTGCATTTTATTTATGAATATTATTTCATACAACGCTTGTGTGTGTGAAGTACCCATCATGCACCTGTTGAGATGTAGCTGCTGTTTCCTTTGTTTTTATCTGTTTTCTTTTCGCGTTTTTAAACTGCTGTGGATTTCTCCAGCGTGACTCAATAAAGTTATTATATGAGATCATCCGACCTGATGTCCGCTAACAGCTAACAGCGCTTCATTACTTTACATCAGGGGTATTCAACTAAAATTCTAAGAGGTCCAGTTGGAGAAAGTTTCTCTCGCCTCTCATCTGTATTATTCAGAGTCGCAATGTTTGCCTGTTGGAATGCACAGATTTGATTGGCTGAGTAGCATCACGTGGGATGGCTTAACTCGCATGTAATTGGTCTGTGAGTTTCCTGAACCGCTAAACCAGTGCCGTAAGAAACGAGAGAAACTGCGCCTGGGTCCGGACAGGGGTCCGCCTGTTAGTGACTCTGATTTAGAGCATAGGTCTTCAACAGGGGGTCCGAATTGTTTGTAGATAAAGCAATTTTAAAAAACAAATTAAAGTGTTTATTTTTTAAATTAGAATTTTTCTTTTTTTGCTTTGTGCATTCACATTCCCTCCTCCGCTGTACTTTACGAAGGGCAGCGACACACACCTACAGTAAGAGACAGTGGAGGAAAGGAGAGGGGTGAACCCCCCCTTTGCACGGACCTCTTCAAGCCTCTTGTGTACAATATGTACAGTCGGGGTCCCTGCTCCACGCTACACCAGTGTGGGGGTCCTTGGCCTGAAAAACGTTGAAGACCCCTGATCTAGAGAATTAAAACGTTAATAATGCAGCAGAGGTCTGGTCAGTGTGACCCGCTGAACTCTCAGAAACCAACAGATTAACACACTAAATACTGACAGCACACACACACACACACACACACACACACACACACACACACACACATTGCTAATGCTAACGTAGGATTTTTGGATAACCTTGGGGAAGTGTTCAGTTATCAGCTGGAGGTCATTAAATCACAGCTGTGTGTGTGTGTGTGTGTGTTCAAACACAGTGTAATCCCTGCAGTGATATAATCTCTAATCCCACTGAAAAACATACTGCCAACCAACAGCCACACAGTCTCATCAAATGTCCTCACGGTGCAGAAATGTACTTTTACTTTAAAAGTACTTCAACTTCAATTAACTGATAATACTTACATACTTTTACCTAGTAAGGTTTTGAACACCATACCTCTACTTGTAGTGGAGTATTTTCAAAATGTGTATTAGTACTTTTACTGCAGGATCTGAATACTTCTTCCACCGCTGCTAGTTACATTACATATTGAATTCCAGATGTTGGAGCGTCCCTGAATGCACCAACAG
>NW_021167078.1:12500-22493 GCF_900634415.1 Cottoperca gobio
ACGTCACGTGACCAGACAGGTGCAGAGTGCCGACTCATGTTACAGTGTGTGTGTGTGTGTGTGTGTGTGTGTGTACATCCATATTTGTGAGAACCAATGTAGACCTTGAAATCAAGTACATTTTGTTTTGTATTCTGACTGTAGTTTGGTTTGTATTCTGATTGTAGTTTGGTTTGTATTCTGATTGTAGTTTGGTTTGTATTCTGACTGTAGTTTGGTTTGTATTCTGATTGTAGTTTGGTTTGTCTTCTGGCTGTAGTTTGGTTTGTATTCTGATTCTAGTTTGGTTTGTCTTCTGGCTGTAGTTTGGTTTGTATTCTGATTGTAGTTTGGTTTGTATTCTGACTCGAGTTTGGTTTGAATTCTGGCTGCAGTTTGGTTTGTATTCTGACTGTAGTTTGGTTTGTATTCCGGGTGTAGTTTGGTTTGTGTTTGTATTCTGACTGTAGTTTGGTTTGTATTCTGTTAGTAGTTTGGTTTGCATTCTGGCTGTAGTTTGGTTTGTATTCTGACTGTGGTTTGGTTTGTATTCTGATTGTAGTTTGGTTTGTATTCCGGCTGTAGTTTGGCTTGTATTCTGACTGTAGTTTGGTTTGTATTCTGATTGTGGTTTGGTTTGTATTCTGACTGTAGTTTGGTTTGTATTCTGATTGTAGTTTGGTTTGTATTCCGGCTGTAGTTTGGCTTGTATTCTGACTGTAGTTTGGTTTGTATTCTGATTGTGGTTTGGTTTGTATTCTGACTGTAGTTTGGTTTGTATTCTGATTGTGGTTTGGTTTGTATTCTGATTGTAGTTTGGTTTGTATTCTGATTGTAGTTTGGTTAGTTCTTTGGCCATTCACATGCCATGTGATGTCTTGACAAGTTTTCACACCCCGATGAAGACGTTTTGAGTCAAAGTGCGTTTCTATGGAAACACGCGGGACAGTCTCTGCGTCCTTGAAGAGCAACACAAAGTTTACTTGGTTTTGAGGTTCAGGTTATAGTCAGGTTAGGAGCTGTACACATGTTATAGTATTCTTATTGTATCCTTTTCACATTTGTATTAGAAGTTTTCTGTTTAATTAAATGTACTTGACTTACTTTGCCTGAATTTATATTTCCTCTGAAGTACAGATGTACAGGGTTGTGTGTATGTGTTTTCTGTTGGGCTCATTGTTTGAGAGCGAGCAGGGGAACCGAATGAAACGCCGCCACACGGAGACGTTTCACCTGATCAGAGCCTTTGATCCGCTGTCGGGTTAAACCTGATGCAGACACGTGGACACAGTTTGAGTATTGATGACTCAGATGTTGAGACATTGATGACCTGCTTTCAAGTCTTTGATATTTGGACCTGAATATCAAAGACTTCACTTTGGACTTTAAACATATTGACGACTTGGACTCGACTATCACTGACCTGGGCCTGGACTAGGACACGGAAACAACTTAAACTCAGACATGAAACTTAATGACTTGGACTTGAACTTGAGCATCAATAACTTGGACTCTGACCTGATTATTGAAGACGAGGACTCTCGTATAAATATCTTGGACTTTGAGGTCTAAAAAAAGTGAGTTTTGAATCATCAGCTGGTATTTTTAGCCCCTCTTGTCAAAATGTCAGAGGCTGCGTTTTTCCGATTCATCCGACTTTCACTAAACACACACACACACACACACACACACACACACACACACACACACACACACACACACACACAAACACACACACAGCAACGTACTTTAAATGTAATCTCCTGTACTTATGTCTTAATGTAAAAACTACCATCTGTTGCGAATTAACCAGTGAGGGTTTGATTATATACAGTGTGTGTGTGTGTGTGTGTGTGTGTGTGTGATTGGTCAGTATCAGTTACAGCACACAGTATATGTATATGTAGTATATATGTATATATATACTTATATATATATATATATATATATATATATATATATATATATATATATATATCGAGATTGCTTTTAGCTTTGAAAGGCGCTTTACAAATACAATTTATTATTTTTATTATTATTATTATATATAGATATAAATAAGTTTTATATCTATATAAATTATATATAGATATAAAACATATATATATATATATATATATATATATATATATATATATATGTGTATATATATATTATCCATCCATCCATCGTCTACCACGGGGGCAGCAGCTCCAGTAAGGAACCCCAATCTTCCCTTCTCCGGGCCACATCCTCCAGCTCCAACTGGGGGATCCCGAGGCATTCCCAGTGAGGAGATATAATCTCTCCACCGAGTCCTGGGTCTTCCCCGGGGTCTCCTCCCAGCTGGACGTGCCTGGAACACCTCCCTAGGGAGGCGCCCAGGTGGCATCCTTACTAGATGAACCACCTCAACTGGCTCCTTTCAACGTGAAGGAGCAGCGGCTCTACTCCGAGTCTCTCATGGATGGCTGAGCTTCTCACCCTATCTCTAAGGGAGACGCCACCCGTCTGAGAAGACACATTTCGGCCACTTGTACCCGTGATCTCGTTCTTTCGGTCATGACCCAGCCTTCATGACCATAGGTGAGGGTAGGAACGAAGATCGACCGGTAGATTGAGAGCTTTGCCTTCTGGCTCAGCTCTCTTTTCGTCACAACGGTGCGGTAAAGCGACTGCAGTACCGCCCCCGCTGCCCTGATTCTCCGGCCGATCTCTCGCTCCATCGTCCCCTCACTCGCGAACAAGACCCTGAGGTACTTGAACTCCTTCACTTGGGGTAAGGGCTCATTCCCTACCCGGAGTAGGCAATCCACCGGTTTCCTGCTGAGAGCCATGGCCACAGATTTTGAGATGCTGATCCTCATCCCAACCGCTTCACACTCGGCTGCGAACCGATCCAGTGACTGTTGAAGGTCACATACCGATGATGCCATAAGGACCACATCATCTGCAAAGAGCAGCGATAAGATCCTCAGGTCACAAAAACTGCAACCCCTCTCCTCCACGACTACGCCTCGATATCCTATCCATGAAAATCACGAATAGGATTGGTGATAAAGTGCAGCCCTGGCGGAGGCCAGCATTCACTGGGAACGAGTCCGACTTACTGCCGAGTATCCGGACACAACTCTCACTTTGGGCGTACAGGGCTTGGAGGGCCCTCAGAAGTGACCCCCTCACCCCATACTCCCGCAGCACCTCCCACAGTATCACCCGGGGGACCCGATCATACGCCTTCTCTAATTGATCCGTTGTTCTACAACCAGGACGGAATCGGCATTGTTCCTCTTCAATCCGAGGTTCGACTATCCGTCGAACCCTCCTTTCCAACACCTTGGAGTAGACTTTACCAGGGAGGCTGAGGAGTGTGATACCCCTGTAGTTGGCACACACTCTCTGGTCCCCCTTTTTGAACAGGTCTGCCACCCCCAAAGCACTGTCCCAGACTCCCACGCAATGTTGACGTTGATGTTGTGGAGTTGTTTGACTACCTCAGTGACTTCCATCAGGGAAATTGACGATGATCCCCCATCAGCTTCCAGCTCTGCCTCTACCATAGAGGGCGTGTTAGTCGGATTCAGGAGTTCCTCAAAGTGCTCCTTCCAGCGGCCGATAACCTTCTCAGTCAAAGTCAGCAGGGTCCCACCCTTGCTGTACACAGCTTGGATGGTTCCTCACTTCCCCCTCCTGAGGTGCCGGATGGTTTTCCAGAAGTACCTTGGTGCCGACTGAAAGTCCTTCTCCATAGCTTCTCCGAACTTCTCCCACACCCGCTGCTTTGCCTCTGACACGGCAGAGGCTGCCGCCCTTCTAGTCCTTCGATACCCTGCAACTGTTTCCGGAGTCCTCCCGGATAACATAACCCGGAAGGACTCCTTCTTCAGTCGGACGGCTTCCCTGACCACCGGGGTCCACCACGGTGTTCGAGGGTTACCGCCCCTTGAGGCACCTAAGACCTTGAGACCACAGCTCATCACCGCAGCTTCAGCAATAGAGGTTTTGAACATCGCCCACTCAGGTTCAATGCCCCCAACCTCCACAGGGATGTATGAAAAGCTCCGCCGGAGGTGTGAGTTGAAGATCCCCAGGACAGGGGCTTCCTCCAGACGTTCCCAGTTCACCCGCACTACCCGTTTTGGCTTACCAGGTCTGTCTTCCCCCACCCCTTGATCCAACTCACCACAAGATGGTGATCAGTTGACAGCTCCGCCTCTCTCTTCACCCGAGTGTCCAAAACATGCGGCCTCAGATCAGATGACACGATTACAAAATCGATCATTGACCTTTGGCCTAGGGTGCTCTGGTACCACGTGCACTTATGAGCATCCTTATGTTCGAACATGGTGTTTGTTATGGCCATTCCATGACTAGCACAGAAGTCCAACAACAAACGACCGTTCGGGTTTAGATCAGGGAGGCCCTTTCTCCCAATCACGCCTCTCCAGGTGTCTCCATCGTTTCCCACGTGTTCATTGAAGTCTCCAAGTAAGACTACGGAGTCCCCTACTGGAGCCCCCTGCAGGGCTCCATTCAGGGTCTCCAAGAAGGCCGAATACTCCGAACAAACCTCTCCACCACGATAAGGTGATGGTTCCCAGAGAGGTATATATATATATAATATATATTATGTTTAATATAAAACATAATATATGTATATGTATATATTGTACATGAATGGATATTTGCGAGTTCTCTGAGTTCCGTCTGGTAAAAAAGCTCAGTGTTTATGTGTTGGGCTTTTATTGTGAAAGGTAAAATATCACCATATGAACATTTTTCTTTAATTGAATGAATTGTTTGCAGGAATCTCGGTAAATCTGGACTCAGAGTGTCCTGCTTAGGACTGGGTGAGAACACACACACACACACACACATTTTAAAATAATGAAACTTTTTTTTTGTTTTTTAATGAAACTTATAGATGACGGATTATTTACATTAAAAGTGTAAGATGGCCATTAATTAAAAACATATTGTAGAGTAAATGCTGAAAATGCAAAATCCATTTAACTTGCAGACGTTTAAAACTTCTGACAAAATCTATTCGTTACAGTTTAAAGTCTTCACCTGCAGATTCACTTCCTGTTCTAATATTCACGTCGTCTGTGATGTTCTTTCTCTGCTCTCAGGGACATGGGTGACATTCGGCTCTCAGATCTCTGACGAGGTACTGTGTTTGTGTGTGTGTGTGTGTGTGTGTGTGTGTGTGTGTGTGTGTGTGTGTTACATCATTACTCGAGCTCTCTGCACACATTAACGAGGGTTACTGCCTCTCTGTAGATGGCAGAGAGTGTGATGACGCTGGCGTACGACAGCGGAGTGAACTTGTTCGACACAGCAGAGGTTTACGCCTCAGGGAGGTACAGTACTAACTGCCTGTCTGTCTGCCTGCCTGTCTCACCTCTCAATCAGGGCTTTATGTTTCCAGTTAACCCTCGTGTCTCTGAGAAGAATAAAATAGCAAACTTAGAATAATAAGATATAAGCATACATTTCTTAAGTTTAATGTCATCTCACATAATAATAGTAATAATAATAATAATAATAATAATAATAATAATAATAATATAATAATAATAATAGAATTCAGAATTCTTTGATATATTTTTTCAGGAATAGTTTTGTACATGTTTCATGTTTCAAGTAAGAAGAGAGGACTTTACTTTCATCAGTATCTCTACTCCATGGTATTAATACTCTTTACTGCGTTTTCTTTACTGGACTACAATGAACTCCTATTCACAAACAGCTTCTTCCTGTTTTATTTTGAAGGTTTTGTGTCTCTCTGCAGGACTAAAGTCTCTGTCTGTCACTCAGGGCGGAGACGACTCTGGGAAACATCCTGAAGAAGAAAGGATGGAGGTAAATACTAAATAAATAATAGGTGGAAAGTAACTAAGTACTTTTACTTAGGGAACAATTGAGAAATATGACTTTTTATTCGTTTTCCATCTCCAGTGATAGTTTTTTATTATTATTATTATTATTATTATTATTATTATTATTATTATTATTATTATTATTAGTATTAGTATTATTATTATACTAGTATTAGTAGTAGTATTATTAGTATTATTATTATTATTATTAGTAGTAGTAGTATTAGTATTATTAGTATTATTATAATTAGTAGTAGTGGTAGTATTAGTAGTAGTATTATTAGTATTATTATTATTATTAATAGTAGTATTAGTAGTAGTATTAGTAGTAATATTATTATTATTATTAATAGTAGTATAGTAGTAGTATTAGTAGTAATATTATTATATTAGTATTATTATTATTAGTAGTAGTAGTAGTATTATTATTTATTAGTATTATTATTATTAGTAGTAGTAGTAGTATTAGTATTATAATTAGTAGTAGTAGTAGTAGTATTAGTAGTATTATTATTATTATTATTATTATTATTATTATTATTAGTATTATTATTATTATTAGTAGTAGTATTATTAGTATCAGTAGTAGTATTAGTATTAGTATTAGTATTATTAGCATTAGCAGTAGTATTATTAGTATTAGTAGCAGTAGTAGTTTTAGTATTATTAGTATTAGTATTATTAGTATTATTAGTAGTATATTAGTATTATTATTATTATTATTATTATTATTTGTATTATTAGTATCAGTAGTAGTATTATTATTATTATTAGTATCAGTAGTAGTAGTAATAGTAGTATTAGTATTATTATTAGTATTATTAGTGTCAGTATCAGTAGTATTGGTAGTATTCTTATTCTTATTATTATCTTAATTATTATTCTTATTATATCTGGGAACCATCACCTTATCGTGGTGGAGAGGTTTTTGTGTGTCCCTATGAACCTGAGAGCTGTGTTGTCTGGAGCCTAGTGCTCCCTGTAGGGTTCTCCCAAGGAAAATTGGTCTCAGACGATGGGCCAGACTAAGAATGGTTTCAAAAACGACTTCATGAAAGAAAGGGAAAGGAAAGGACAGACCTTGCCCGGAGGAAGCCCGGGGCCCCCCGTCTGGAGCCAGGCCCAGAGGGAGGGCCCGACAGCGAGCGCCTGGTGGCCGAGTTTGCCACGGAGCCCGGTCGGGCACAGCCCGAAGAAGAAGCTACGTGGTGCCTCCCATCCATCCATCCTTGGGGCCCACCACTCATGGGAAAAACCGCTGGGGTCGGGTTGCGCTGTCACAACGGGTGGCAGTGATGGTCAGGGACTTCGACGAACCAGACCCGGGCAGCAGAGGCTGGCTCTGGGGACGTGGAACGTCACCTCTCTGTGGGGGAAGGAGCCGGAAATAGTGCGGGAGGTGATCGCTACCAGTTGGATCTGGTGGGGCTTACCTCCACGCACAGTCTTGGCTCTGGAACCGTTACTCCTGGATAGGGGTTGGACTCTATTCTTCTCCGGAGTTGCCCATGGTGTGAGGCATCGGGCCGGTGGTGGGGATACTCACTGCCCCCGGTTGAGCGCCGATACGTTGGAGTTTACTCCGGTTTTTTTACTTCCGTTCCCCCTATTTAAAAAGGGGGGACCAGGAGTGTGTGCCAACTACAGGGGTATCACACTTTCAGCCTCCCTGGTAAAGTCTACTCCAAGGTGCTGGAAAGGAGGGTTCGGCCGGTAGTCGAACCTCTGAATTGAAGAGGAAACAATGTGGACTCCGTCCTGGTCGTGGAACAACGGACCAACTCTTCACTCTCGCAAGGATCCTGGAGGGGGCCTGGGAGTACACCCAACCGGTCTACATGTGTTTTGTGGATCTGGAGAAGGCGTATGACCGGGGTCCTCCAGGTGATACTGTGGGAGGTGCTGCGGGAGTATGGGGTGAGGGGGTCACTTCTGAGGGCCCATCCAATCCCTGTACGCCCAAGGGAGAGTTGTGTCCGGTTACTCAGCAGTAAGTCGGACTCGTTTCCAGTGAATGTTGGCCTCCGCCAGGGCTGCGCTTATCACCAATCCTGTTCGTGATTTTCATGGATAGGATATCGAGGCGTAGTCATGGAGGAGAGGGGTTGCAGTTCGGTGACCTGAGGATCTCATCGCTGCTCTTTGCAGATGATGTGGTCCTTATGGCATCATCGGTCTGTGACCTTCAACCGTGGATCAGTTCGCAGCCGAGTATTGAAGCGGTTGGGATGAGGATCAGCACCTCAAAATCTGTGGCCATGGCTCTCAGCAGGAAACCGGTGGAATTGCCTACTCCGGGTAGGGAATGGGCCATTACCCCAAGTGAAGAGTTCAAGTACCTCGGGGTCTTGTTTGCGAGTGAGGGGACGATGGAGCGAGAGATTGGCCGAAGAATCGGAGCAGCGGGGGCGGGGTTACTACATTTCCACTTCACCGCACCGTTGTGACGAAAAGAGAGCTGAGCCAGAAGGCAGAGCTCTCATCTACCGGTCGATTTTCGTTCCTACCCTACCTATGGTGATGAAGGCTGGGTCATGACCGAAAGAACGAGATCAAGGCTATAAGCGGCAAAAATGGGTTTTCTCGGACGGGTGGCGTCTCCCTTAGAGATAGGGTGAGAAGCTCAGCCATCCGTGAGAGACTCGGAGTAGAGCCGCTGCTCCTTTACGTTGAAAGGAAGCCAGTTGAGGTGGTTGGGCATCTAGTAGGATGCCACCTGGGCGCCTCCCTAGGGAGGTGTTCCAGGTACAGCTGGGAGGAGACCCCGGGGAAGACCCAGGACTCGGTGGAGAGATTATATCTCCTCACTGGGAACGCCTCAGGATCCCCCCAGTCGGAGCTGGAGGATGTGGCCCGGAGAAGGGAAGATTGGGGTTCCTTACTGGAGCTGCTTGCCCCCCGCGACCCGACCCCGGATAAGTGGTAGACAATGGATGGATGGATGGATGGATAATATATTATTATTATTAGTATTATTATTATCAGTAGTAGTAGTAGTATTATTATTAGTACTATTAGTACTATTAGTAGTTTTAGTATTATTAGTATCAGTATCAGTAGTATTATTATTATTATTATTATTATTATTATTATTATTATTATTATTATTATTATTATTATTATTATTATTATTATTATTATTATTATCAGTATCAGTATCAGTAGTAGTCGTAGTAGTATTAGTATTCGTATTATTATTATTAGTATCAGTATCAGTATCAGTATTAGTTTTAGTATTATTATTATTATTATTAGTATTATTATTATCAGTATCAGTATTATTATTATTATTAGTATCAGTAGTAGTCGTAGTAGTATTAGTATTCGTATTATTATTATTATTATTATTATTATTATTATTATTATTAGTATCAGTATCAGTATCAGTAGTAGTAGTAGTATTAGTATTAGTATTAGTATTATTATTATTATTAGACTTTTTAAATAATATATTATATATATAAGAATATATATTTATATTGCTCCGTAAAGTGAAGATATGAGTACTTTTACTTCTGTGGAGTATTTTCAGTGTGTATCAGTGTTTTTATGCAGTACAGAAGAACTTTGTGATAATAAAGTGACGATAACTCTCGACAGGAGGTCCAGTTACGTGGTGACCACGAAGATCTACTGGGGAGGACAGTAAGTGCATCTTATATATTATTATGATTATTATTATTATGATGATGATTATTATTATTATTATTATGATTATTATTATGATGATGATTATTATTATTATGATGATTATTATAATGATGATGATTATGATTATGATTATTATTATTATGATGATTATGATGATTATTATTATTATGATTATACATAAGTATATTATTATTATTATTCTATATAAGTTTTTTATTATTATATTATTATGACACATATGTATAATATAATAATAATAATAATAATAATATAATCATATATATTATATATTTTGTTATATATTATATATAATATTATATATATATATATATATATTATGACACATATGGTATTGAGTGTGTGTTTGTGTGTTCACAGGGCAGAGACTGAACGAGGTTTGTCCCGGAAACACATCATCGAAGGTAAAACCAGTGAATTCTGAAGCTTTATAAAGCTTCACGACGACTCCAACGCAGAGCGACAAGAAGCTAATATTGTTTGT